>NW_019949676.1:0-4273 GCF_002910315.2 Salvelinus sp. IW2-2015 | reverse complement strand
CCCAGCTCATTAAATTATAAGGTCAAGCAGATGCCTGTAACCAAAAGTCTGATATTAGAAAAAGCACTGTGTGGTTGATGACTCATTCCAGTATGTAAGTGTCACCTCACTCATTGGGGTGATAATTACAGGACAGTCGATAGCTAAATGTTGTACAAAGCCCCGTTATAGGATGAGTAGATATGTGATAAATGACACCGATCCACAGGTTTAATAGATAGACATTCCTGAGGGGTCTAATGGAACCTCGTGTTGGAACTTGGTTATAGCTATGAGGATTGAAACCACAGTCAGGACTGAGGTACGATATAATGGTGACAAGTTGAAATTGTGTTTATGTTCGGTGACCTTACCTGAGGGAAGACAATGGTTTTATGTAGGGTGACCTTACCTGAGGGGAGACACTGGTTTTCATGTATGGTGACCTTACCTGAGGGAAGACACTGGTTTTATGTACGGTAACTTACCCGAGGGAAACACTGGTATTATGTACGGTGACCTTACCTGGGGAAGACACTGGTTTTATGTCGGTGACCTTACCTGTAGGGGAAGACACATGGTTTTATGTACGGTGACCTTACCTGAGGGAAGACACTGGTTTTATGTACGGTGACCTTACCTGAGGGAAGACACTGAGATATGTATTGGTGACCTTACCTGGGGAAGACACTGGTTTTATGTACGGTGACTTACCTGAGGGAAGACACTATGTTTTTATGTACGGTGACCTTACCTGAGGGAAGGACACTGGTTTTATGTACAGTGACCTTACTGAGGGGAAGACACTGGTTTTATGTTACAGGTGACCTTACCTGAGGGAAGACACTGGTTTTATTACGGTAACCTTACCTGAGGGAAGACACTGGTTTTATTATGGTAACCTTACCTGAGGGAAGACACTGGTTTTATGTACGGTGACCTTACCTGAGGGAAGACACCGGTTTTATGTACGGTGACCTTACCTGAGGGAAGATACCGGTTTTATGTACGGTGACCTTACCTGAGGGAAGACACCGGTTTTATGTACGGTGACCTTACCTGAGGGAGACACTGGATTAATGTACGGTGACCTTACCTGAGGGAAGACACTGGTTTTCTGTACGGTGACCTTACCTGAGGGAGACACTGGATTAATGTACGGTGACCTTACCTGAGGGAGACACTGGATTAATGTACGGTGACCTTACCTGAGGGAAGACACTGGTTTTATGTACTGTGACCTTACCTGAGGGAAGACACTGGTTTTATGTATGGTGTTCTGAAGTTAAAATACAATTGAGGTTATTTACCACACATATGTGTAACCATTTAGTGGTTAGTGAATAAATGTAGGTAATTTAAAGAAGAGGGGTTAGAGACAATAGAACTGCGTTGGGTATATCATCCTATGTTAGGTTCTACTACCCATATTTATTTTTCCTTTATTTAACTAGGCAAGTCAGTTAAGAACAAATTCTTATTTTCAATGACGACCTAGGAACAGTGGGTTAACTGCCTTGTTCAGGGGCAGAACTACAGATTTGTACCTTGTCAGCTCGGGGATTCGATCTTGCAACCTTTCGGTTGCTAGTCCAACGCTCTAACCACTAGGCTACCTGCCACCCCGGGGATAGAACTGGGTTTTTCTACACTACCATAGAGATAAGTCACTCAGTCCACATTACATAGAACCTGATTAAAACAAAATCACAGGGGCACCATGACAGATTCAACCAAAGGCAGTGCAGAGACAGTGGATCCCACCACCAATGAAGGCTGGGCCTGACCTCTCTGACACTGGCCTGATCTCTCTGACACTGGCCTGACCTCTCTGACACTACGCTGCCTGACCTCTCTGACACTACCCTGACCTCTCTGTCACTGGCCTGACCTCTCTGACACTGGCCTGACCTCTCTGTCACTGCCCTGACCTCGCTGTCACTGCCCTGACCTCGCTGTCACTGCCCTGACCTCGCTGTCACTGCCCTGACCTCTCTGTCACTGCCCTGACCTCTCTGTCACTGCCCTGACTGATGTTGACTTGGAGCTTTTCGTTGATGGTTCTGCATATATAGATCAAACTACAGGGAAGAAACATGCAGGGTTTGGTATTGTGACAGTTGATAGAACCGCTCACATACAACAACCATTACCAGATACTGTCTCAGCTCAACAGGCTGAACTATTGGCGCTAACCACTGCCTGTAAAATGGGAGAAGGGAAAAGGGTTACAATTTTCTCAGATTCTGCTTATGCAATAGGGGTTTGTCTCTCCTGGTGTGGTGTCTGGAGGAGCAGGGGTTTTCACAATGCTTGTGGAAGTCCTATTCGTAATAGAACTATGGTTTTAGATCTCTTGGAGGCTATGATGCTTCCCTCTGCTTTGGCTGTTGTGAAGGTTGCTGCTCACACGGGGGGAAAGACTGTGAGAGTATGGGTAACGACATGGCAGACGAGGCTGCTAAATTGGCTCCCTCAGTGTCACAGCCACTCCATGTTCTTCTCTGCTACTGTTGGGAAAGACACTGATGATTTGGCATTTAAACAGGCGTTGGATGTTGGTTCTCATTTGATATGGCAACAGCGGGGTTGTAAACTTGACCCCGTTTCTAAAATTTGGAGACAGACTCTGTCTGGCAGACCGTGTCTGCCAGCTTGTCTTACCACCTCCTTCTGCCAAGTGGCCCATTTGTCAAGGGGGGATATGATAGAGGTAATTTCTTTGGATTGGTTTTGTCCAAATTTGACTCTGCATGTGAAACAGTTTCTGTTTCGATGTGCTACGTGCAGTTTAACATTGCCAAAGGAACACCTCTGAAACCAGGTCATTTCCCTATGCCAAGAGGACCATTTGTCCATCTTGCCAGGGATTTTATAGATCTTGCAGAAAGAAAAGAAAGGAAAAGGTACTGTTTAGTCCTTATTGACAGGTTCACCAGGTGGGTGGAGGCATTTCCCACCACACACTGTGATGCTAAGACAGTAGCAAAACTACTCGTGAGTGTTTGTGTCTTTGACTATGCAGATTAATTGGTATGACATGCTATCTATAAATAAATTTCTCCCGTAATTAATATTACCTGATTGAACTAATCATGTAAATATTAATTAACTAGAGAGGGACACCACGAAATAATATTTATAGAGCTGTTATCTTCCGAATAAAACTCTTAAAGATTATAATATTCTACATCCATAGCAGTCACATTAATCGTCATTTTATTCAGTTCATCTGAAAGTTGTAAAATCCTTGATATCTGCAAGAACCTGGTAACAAGTTGAATCAGCAATACAAAATTGGGTTAATTATTTATTTACTAAATACCTAACTAATCACACAGAAACACACACACACAATTAACACAACTTGATTACAAAAGTGCCGTCATAAAGAAAACGTCCCTAGCGGGCGGAATAGACATGACAGCTTGTTACACACAAGAGGGGGGGGCTGGGTTTTAGTGAAAAGACTGGAGCGGAGACTGGAACATAGGCGAAGCTGTGTTATCGTAAATACAGATCTATGCATTCTAAATTACCGCCCATTTGAAAAAGGAAATGCAATAAATATTTACTCTGAGCTGCGCTTCAGTAGGTTGTGGTAGATGGATAGACCGTATCGCCAACCTGAGTCCTCTGTCCTTTGAAGAATGTCTCTGGTAGTCACTGGATACGTTGGACTAACGTCGGTGTAGTAGACGGGATACTCTGACTGTCCTTCCTAACCTACGTTTGTAGCAGCTGTTGCTAACTCACACGGCTAGGAGGTATCCCTTCTGTAGTGAATACGAGTTCAAAGTTTCATACCATTCACAACCAAAGTCCATGCTGCTGTGGCTAGTTCTGTATGTTATATATCTAACCATTCTGACACCGGACTCGTTCATCCTAGCGTACCCGGAACAGAAAGTTATATTTTTGTCAACTGGCTTTTATAGTGGAGTGGAGAGGGGTGTGTCTGAAAAGTTAATATAACCATGCCTCTTCACAGGTGCGGCCCACTGTGAGCAGAGGAAAACTTATGAAAGCCCAGATCTCTCATTTGGAAGCTAAAATTACATTCACCTCTTCACAAAATATGTCATATTCAAACATTTGAATTAAACAACAATTCCATGTGAATCCGATACCTCTGACGTTTAGAACTTTCACAGTAGAGTTTATGTCATCTATCATTGATGAGAATGTGTCAGAGGGCAACCGAACTGACATAATATACCTTAAGTACCACCGCATATGTTCAGTTGGTCGATACCAGACATATGTTCATTTCCCCCACTTCTGATGTTCCCAG
>NW_019949675.1:0-10326 GCF_002910315.2 Salvelinus sp. IW2-2015 | reverse complement strand
CAAGAGAGAGATCTTCTGTTCCTCTAGACAGCTGTTGATGCTCTCTGTCTCCCTAACAAGCTGTTGTTGCTCTCTGTTTCCCCTAGAAAGTAGTTGTGCTCTCTGTTCCCAAGACAAGCTGTTGTTGCTCTCTGTTCCCCTCTAGACAAAGCTGTGTGTCTTTCTGCATCTAGTATGTTCTCTCCTAGAAAGTTCCTGGCCTCTATTCCTCTTAGCAAAGCTGTTGTTGCTCTTGTTCCCCTTAGGACAAGCTGTGAGCGCAATGACAGGCATGCTCTCGTTTCCCTTAGAGAACAAGCGTTGTAGCTCTTCGTTCCCCTAGACAAGTGTTGTTTATGCTCTCTGTTCCTTAGAACAAGCTGTGATTGCTCTTTTCCCTGCTTTAGACAAGAACTGTTGTTGCTTATCTTCCAGAATGTTCTCTCGTCTACTGAATCTGTTGTGCTCTCTGCTTATCCCTCTAGACAAGCTGATTGTTGCTCTTCTGTTCCTCTGACAAGCTGTTGTTGTCTCTGTTCCATCTAGACAAGCTGTTGTTGCTCTTCTGTGTCCCGACAACTGTTGTTGCTCTCTGTTCCAGGCCTAGACAAGCCTGTATGCTGCATCTGTTCCCACTAGACAAGTGTGAGCTTGTCGTTAACAAGCATGATGACTCTCGTTTCCCCCCTAGACAAGCTGATTGTCTGCTCTTGTTCCCTTAGACAAGCTGTTATGCTTCTTTCGTCCCTAGACACAATTTGTGATGCTCTCTGTTCCCCAGCTAGACAGCTGTGTTTGCTCTCTGTTCCACTAGACAAGCGTGTTGTTGGTCTCTGCTTCTCTAGACAAGCTGTTGACTCGTCTTGTTCCCCCCTAGACAAGCTTTCTTCGTTTCCACAGAACTTGTGCTCTCTTGTCTCCCCAGCACAATGCGTGTTGTGCTCTTGTTCCACTAGAACAAGTCTTGTTGATGCTCTTCTGTTCCTCTAGAAATCTGTTGTTGGTCTCTTTCCCTAGACAAATCTGTTGATGCTCTCTGTTCCTCTAGACTAGCTGTTGGTTTGCTCTATGTTCCCCTAAGACAATCTGTTGATTGCGCTCTGTTCACCGCACGATGAATATGCTGTTGTTGCTACGCTCGTTTCACTAACAGAAAGCTGATGTTGCTTCTGTTCCTCTAGATAAGTGTTATGACTCCTCTGTTCCAGACAGTAGGCCGTTCTAAGCTGTGTTGTGCTCTCTGTTCCCAAGCAATAAGCTGTTGATTGCTCTCTTTTCCTAGACAAGCTGTTGTTCTCTTTCTGGACATCTTTGTCTCTCTCGTTCCCTAGACAAGCTGTTGTTTGCTCTCTGTTCCCCTAGACAATGCTGTCTGTTACTCTCTGTCCACCTAGAACTGTGTGTTGCTTCGTGTCCTTTAGACAAGCGTGTTGAGCTCTCTGTTCCCTAGACAAGCTTTGTGCTCTCTGTTCCCTAGACAAGTCTGATTTTGATGCTCTCTGTTCCCCTAGACAATCTGTTGTGCTCTACTGTTCCTAGTAGCAATTGCTTGAATGCTCTCTGTTCTTAGACAGCTGTTGTTGCTCTCTGTTCCCTAGACACAGCTGTTGGTTGCTCTCTGTCCCTAGACAAGCTGTTGATGCTCTCTGTTCCTCTAGACAATGCTGTTGTGCTCTCTGATTCCCTAGAAATTTGTTGTGTTCTCATTTCCGTCTAGACAAATGTTGGCTTCTCCCTAGTTATGTTGAGCTCTCTGTTCCCCTAGACAATCTGTTGATTGCTCTCTGTTCCAGACAAGTGTTGTTAGGCTCTCGTTCCCCTAGACAATGCTGTTGTTTGCTCTGTCCCTAGACCATTGGTGCTTGTTCCTCCTAGAAAGCTGGTTTGATGCTCTCTGTTCCCCTAGACAAGCTGTTGATGCTCTCTCTCCAGACAAAGGTTGTTTGTTCTCTCTGTTTCACTAGACAATCTGTTGTTGCTCTCCTTCCTAGACTAACTGTTGTTGCTCCTTGTGTCCCAGACAAGCTGTTGATTGATCTCTGTTCCCTAGGAAAATCTGTTTGTTGCTCTTGTTTCCCTAGACAATCTGTGCTTGTCTCTTGGGTTCCCCCTAGACTAAGCATGCATTGTTGCTCTCTGTTTCCCCTACTAGACACATGGCGTGTTCTCTCTTTCCCCTCTAGACAACTCTGTGAATGCTCTTGTTCCGCCCTCAATCTGTTAGTGTCTCTCCTCTAAGACAAGTGTCTGGTGCTCTCTGTTCCGCTCAGACAAGTCCTGTTGTTGCTCTCTGTTCCTAGACAATCTTGTGTGTGCTCTCTTGTTCCTAGAAGAAGCTGGTGATGCTCTCTGTTCCCCGACCAATGCTGTTTTGTGCTCTCATACCTCCGCTAACAAGCTGTTTGTTGTTCTCTAGCACATAGACAATATTGTTGACTCTTGTACTACCCCTAGACAAGCTGATTTAGTTTCTCTGTTCTCCCTATACAGTGATGTGCTCTCTGTTCCCCCTAGACAAGCTGTTGTTGCTCTCTGTTCCCCTAGACAAGCTGTTGATTGTCTCTGTTCCTCCTAGACAAAGCGTTGTTGCTCTCTGTTCCCTAGACAAGCTGTTGATGCTCTCTGTTCCCTCTAGACGATCCTTTTGTTGCATCTCTGTTCCTAGACAATCGTTGTTGCTCTCTCTGTTCCCTTAGAAAAGCTGTTGTGGTATGCTCTCTTGTGTCCCTTTAGAACAATCTTTGATCTGCTCTCTGTTCCCCTCTAGAGACCAAGTGATTGATGCTCTCTGTCCTCTAGACAATCGTTGTTGCTCTATTTCCCCTGAAGACTGTGTTGCATGCTCGTGTTCCTAGACAACTGTTGGTTGTCTCTCTGTTTTTCCCCTAGACAAATGTTGATGCTCGTCTCGTGTTCCCACGATAGACACAGCTGTTGGTTGCGCTCTTCCCACCTTAGACAAGCTGTTGCATGCTCTCTTTCCCTAGACAACCTGTTGATGCTCTCGTTCCCCTGCTAGATCAAGCTGTTGTTGCTCTCTGTTCCTCTATGACAAGCTAGTTGATGCTCTCTGTTTACCGTAGACAATCTGTTGTGCCTCTCGTTCCCGAGACCAATCTGTTGTTGCTCTCTGTTCCCCTAGACCAAGCGTTGATGCTCATCTGTTCCTCTAGACACTGTGATGCTCATTCAGTGTTCCCTCTAGACAACGCTGGTTTATCTCTCTGTGCTCCATACCAGCAATCTTGTTTGATGCTCTCTGTTCCCTAGACAGTGTGTTGCTGTTCCTAGAAAACGCTGTTGCTTGCCCCTGCAACTTGTCTGTTCCCTCTAGACAAGCTGTTGTTTCTGTCAAGTGGTGTCTCTCGTTCCCGCTAGACAATCTGTTGTTGCTCTCTGTTCCCCTGACAAGCTGTTGTTTCTTCTGTTCCTCTAGACAAGCTTTGTTGACTCTGTTCCTCTAGACAAGCTGTTTGTTGCTCTCGTTCCCCTAGACCAAATCTGTTTGTGCTCTCTGTTTCCGACGGTGTTCTCGTCTTTAGACAAGCTATTGTTGCTCGTCTGTTCCCCTAGACAAGCTGTTGTTTCTCTGTTCCTCTAACAATCTGTTGTTGCTCTCTGTTCACATAGACATAAGCTGGTTTGTTTCTGTTCCTCTATAGACAAGTGTTATGTTGCTCTTCTGTTCCCTAGACAAGCTGTGTGCTCCTGTTCCCCCTAGACAAGCTGTTGTTGCTCTTTACCGCTCAAAACTTTCTTCAGTAATCAAGAGGAAAATATGCACAGACCACAGACAACACACAGTCTTGTATACAACTTCAGCGTCCACATTACATCCTATTTTTTAACGATTAACCGTGAACCTACCCTAAACCTAAACTTTAACCTTACTCTATCCCTAACCTTAAACCTAACCCCTAGCTCTAACCCTAGAGCTAACCCTAGGGTCTATCTCTAAACCTTAACCTTACGCTCCTTCACCTTAACCCTAACCCTACTCCAACTGTAACCCTAATCTACCGTAACTCTAACTCTACTAACCTAACCTAAACTAACCCTAACTTCCTAACTAACCCTAACTCTAACCTAACCCTAACCCTAACTCACCCTAACTCAACCTTAACCCTTAACCTACTAACTCCTAACCCTAATCTCCATAAACCCTAACCCTTACCTCCTAACCTAACTAACCTAACCTAACCCTAACCTAACCCTAACCCTTAACCCTAACTCACCTCTAACCCTAACTCTAACAACTCCTAACCCTAACTCCTAACTAACCTAACCTACTATAACCTATCCTACGACTAACCCTTAGCCTAACCCTAACTAACCCTAACCCTACTAAACCCTAACTTACCTAACCCTAACTACCATAACCTAACTCCTAACTAACTAACCTAACCTAACTAACGTAACCTAACCCTAACCTAACCCTAACTAACTAACTCTATAACCTAACCCTAACCCTAAACCCTAACCTAACCTAACTCCTAACCCTAACTCCTACTACCTAACTCCTAACCCTAACTCCTAACCCTAACTCTACTAACTCCTAACCCTAACTCCTAACTCCTAACTCTAACCCTAACTTCCTAACCCTAACTCCTAAACCGCCTAACTCCTAACCCTTGCTACCTACCTATATCTACCTAACTACCCTAACCCTAACCTAACCCTAACCCTAACTCCTAACCCTAACTCTAACCCTAACCCTAACCTACCTAACTAACCTAACTCAACCCTAACTCTAACCGTAACTCTAACCCTAACCCTAACCCTAACCCTACCTAAACCTAAACTAACCTAACTCCTAGTAAACCTAACCCTATCCCTAAACCTAACCAACTAACCTAATCCTACCTAACTCCTAACTTACTCTAACCCTAAACTAACCTAACTTGCTCTAACCCTAAACTAACAGACTATACTCTAACCCTAAACCTACTATACCCTAACTCGTAACCCTAACATCCTAACCCTAACTCTAACCCTAGCTCCTAACTCTAACCCAACCCTTAGCTCTAACCCTAAACCTAACCCTATCTCCTAACCCTAACCCTAACTCCTAACCCTAACCCTTAGCTCGTAACCCTAAACCTAACCGCTAACTCCTAACCCTAACCCTTACTCCTAACCTAAACCTAGCCTAATCCTAACCATAACCCTTAGCTCTAACCCTAACCCTAATTCTAAACTAAACACTAATTCTAATGTAACCCTAACCCTCTTGAAAATAACATTTGACGTAGTGGGACGTTGACACATTGTCAGTCTGTGTGTGGGTGTGTGTGTGTGTGTGTGTTGTGTTGTGTGTGTGTTGTTGTTGTGTGTGTGTGTGTGTGTGTGTGTGGTGTGTGTGTGTGTTGGTGTGGTCGCGTTGTGCTGTGCGTGCTGCGTGGGTGTGGCTCGTTAAGGCCACCATTAATCAAATTCAGATGAAGATTGCCAGACTCAGGTGCGATGCATATGAAAAAGTACATTTCTCCTTTCTGCCGCTCCTCATTAAAAACGAAACCCCGGTACTCTCTGAATGCGCTAAGATCGTTCAATTCTACAGAGCAACAACGATGCTGAGCAATCAGCAAGCAATTCACAAAATAATCGTCAATGGCGACAAACCGCAATCTGCGGTGGAGACGTGGCCCACTACTTACCAGTGTTGTTTTTTCATCCAGAACATCGGTCTTCTCGAGAAGACATCTTGAGGAGACATTTGAAGGAGACCATATCGAGAGCACATCTCGAGGAGACATCTAGAGAAGACATCTCGAGGAGACATCTCGAGGAGACATCTCGAGGAGACATCTCGAGGAGACATCTCGAGGAGACATCTCGAGAAGASATCTCGAGAAGACATCTCGAGGAGACATTTCACTGTCTACTACACCTGATGTATTCTGCGCATGTGACAAATACAATTTGATTTGATTTGACCTGTAGCATCTGAACGGCCTGGAAAGATAATATGACCGCTCTACAGAAAGATGAGACTCTAACGAACTGAGAGTATATGCAACTATTTTAGTGCCCCAAAAAAACATTCCTGATGTTTCGTGTATGTCTTAGATGTAGGACAGACACTTTAAAATGAATGTCCTTTTGATTTATGTTGTGACTATCTGTTGTTCCTTGTAGTGAATATGTTATTCGTTGTGTAAGGTCAAATTCAACGTTTCATCAAATCATTGTATTTTATTTGTTATTATACCTAAAGGGGTCTTACAATTCTAAATCAAATAGCTACATTATCCTCGGTATGACCATCTTAAAACAATTGCCCCTACATTATCGCCGGTATGACCATATTAAAACAATTSCCCCCGCATTATCATCGGTATGACCATCTTTAAACAATTCCCCATACATTATCCTCGGTATGACCATCTTAAAACAATTCCCCCTGCATTCTCTTCGGTATGACCATCTTTAAACAATGTCCCTACATTATCCTCGGCATGACCATCTTAAAACAATTCCCCCTACATTATCATCGTTATGACCATCTTAAAACAATTCCCCCCTGGCTTAAACTTTTAAGGATTTTTTTAAGGAACTTTGTCTTATAATTTCAATTATAATAATGATTGAGCCTACTTACGCATAATTACACAATCGTAAACTTCCTATTTCATCTGCAGCCTAAATACATAATTAACGTAGACTATTTAAGAACTCATAATTTGTAAAATAGCAACTCGTGACGTTATTTAATAATTAAGAAATGCTACATTTGTAGCACACTATATATTGATGATAAACATTTACGTTGGTGTGATAATCCAATATATTATCATATGTAGCCTGTAACAATTTAGGAGAATATGTTTTGATTTGATATAGTACCCAGTATGCACAGAATGTATTAAATCAACTGTTTGAATATCGAAATTCACAATCTCAACTGTAATATCTGGCAAAAAATATATATATATATATATATTCGATATTTTGTCTAAATCATTTAGCACTAGTGTGTGTGTGTTCTTGCTTGGGTGCACGCATGCTGTGTGTCTGTGTCAGGGCAGTGTGTGTGTGTGTCAGGGCAGTGTGTGTGTGTTGTGTGTGTGTGTGTGGTGTGACTAGTGTGTGTGTTGATGCGTTGTGTGTGTGTGTGTGTGGTGTTAGTAGTTTGGGTGGTTTTGGTGGGTGGGTGTGTGTGTGTAAGTGTGTGTTGTGTGTGATGTGTGTGTGATGCTGCATGGTGTGTGGTGTGTGTGTGTGTAGGTGTGATGTGTGTGGTGGCTGTGGCTGCCTCTGGTCTGTGTCTGTGTCGTGTATTTGGTCTGTGTCAAGAAGCTCTGTGTGTGTTTGTGACCGATATTGTGTGTGTGTGTGTGTGTGTCTGTGTGTGTGTCAGAGCTAAAGCTGTGTGTGTGTGTGTGTCTGTGTGTGTGTGTGTTGTGTGTCAGAGCTAACTGTGTGTGTGTGTGCACCCGGTGCAGTCAGGTTAAAGTGAACATAGAACAGACTGTGCATGTCTGTCCTGTCTTTTCACTCTCTCGGAAAGCCTCCTCTGTCTCCCATCATCCTGCCATCAACCTACGCCTAATACCTGACAAGCACAAAATGCCTCTGCATCCTTAAAGAGATGAGAGGGAGAGAGGAAGGGGGGGAAGGAGGGGGGGCTGCAGGGAGAGAGGGAGGGAGGGAGAAGGGGTGAAAGGAGGGGGGGGGCGGGAGAGAGGGAGGTAGGGAGAAAGGGGGGAAGGAGGGAGTGGGATGGTGGAGGGAAGAGAGGGAAGGAGGGAGGTGGGGTGAAAGGAGGGGGGGCAGGGAGGGGGAAGGAGGGAGTGGGAGGTGATGGGAGGGCGGGAGGCGGTGGGAGTGGTTGGAGGGATAGGAGGGAGGAAGAGAAAGAGAGGGGGGGAATGTTATATAGTGAGAGAAAGAGACGATGAAAGAAAGAAGCGGGCGAGAGAGAGAGAGGAAAAACATACGAGAGATACAATTTCAGTAACTGGAGATAGATCTCCTTTTGCCGTGAAGACTTAGGATCCTGCAAACTGGATTTTCCAAAACCGCAATGGCGTTCAATCATTCTGATTAAACGTTTCTGTGAATGTTGGTCATTTGAAAGCCTTTTTAGGGATGACAGTGTCACTGAACCTTCAAGGGCTTTTAAAAGAAGACAATCGAATAGCGACAGGAAGCAATTAGTAACGGTGACAGTCAGGAAAACTAAACAAAACTAAAACACGACAGGAAACCAACAGAATAACCTCCTCCTCCGCTGCGGGCCCGACTCTCGGATGTTAACTAGCTAGAAAGACAGTTAAAAGATGACATTTCTACGGTAGGCACCAGCAGAACAAGAATGACATTTTTGGTTAGGCACACCGAAGCAAGAATGAATTTCTACTATGGCTAGGCAACAGAACAAGAATGACTTTTATATGGTTTAAGGCACCACAGAAAAGAATGACATTTATATGGTTTAGGCACCACAAGAAACAAGAATGACATTTCTACGGTAGGCAACAGAACAAGAATGAATGTTCTATGGTTAGGCACCACAGAACCGAATGAATTTATATGGTTAGGCACCACAAGAACAAGAATGACATTTATATGGTTAGGCCCACAGAACAAGAAATGACATTTATATGGGTTGGCCTCAGACAGACATGGACATTTTATGGTTAGGCCCACAAGAACAGAATGACAATTTCTACGGTAGGCACCACAGAACAAGAAATGAATTTCTATGGTTAAGGCACCAAAAAAGAATGACATTTATATGGTTAGGCACACAGAAACAAGAATGACATTTTACGGTAGGCAAGAAGAAAAGAATGACATTTAATGGTTAGGGCACCACAGAACAAGACATGAATTTTTATGGTTAGGCACCACAGAAAGAATGACATTTATATGGTTAGGCACCTCAGAACCAAGAATGCCATTTATATGGTTAGGCGCACCACAGAACAAAATGACATTTATATGGTTAGGCAACCACAGAACAGGACAGAATTTTAGGTAAGGCACAGAAAAGAATTACATTTATATGGTAGACACCACAGAAAGGAAAGACATTCTAATGGTTAGGAACCACAGAACAGGAAAGAACATTTCTGTACGGTAGGCACAAGAAAGGAAAGACATTTCTATGGTAGGCACCACACAGAACGGAAGACATTTCTATGGTTAGGCACACAGAAAAGAATTAATTTCTATGGTTAGGCACCACAGAACAAGAATGACATTTCTACTACGGTAAAGGCACCACAGAACAAGAATGACATTTATATGGTTAGGCAACGCACAAGAACAAAGAATGATTTTATGGTTAGGCACGACGAAAATGTTAAGACATTTCTACGGTAGGCACCACAGAACAAGAGACTATTTCTACGGTAGGCCCCAGAACAGGACAGACTTTCTATGGTAGATCACATCATGAGTCCAGTCGTCTGAATGATTCCAGGTGGAGGGGAGGAAATGTCTGTCATCTTTTCTTTATTAATAGAAAAACCAGGTCTAACCCATGGGAGACAGGTCGGAATCCCTGGTTCAGAGCTTGTAATATTGATGTTTACTTTGGGTGTATTTCAGCTGTTGGTTTAACTTGTCATTAGGCATGTTGGCGGTGACTGTCTGTAGATTGGAATACATTGTCCGTTTCTGGGATATTATGAATAAGGAGTTTCCATAGTAAGACAGTTTATTGGTTGTAACTGCACTCTGGGAAAACATGTTTTGAAAGATTTGCAATATGAAAAAACTTGGGGGTCATTGACATCAGTTGCATCCTGATTAAATGGATTGATCCGACCCTGACATGAACTGACCCAACCTATAACGGAGTGTTCCGGTGACCGAAGCTTAATTAAAATCTCTCTTGCTTTCTCTTCTCTCTCTTCTCGTCTCTCTCTCTCTTCGTCTCTCTCTTCTGTCTCTTCATCGTCTCTTCTCTCTCTCTCTCTTCGTTTTCTCTCTTCTATATTTAAAGTCTCTCTCTGGCTGGCTAATTCTGTTGTGTTATTAAAGTCGGCCATCACGGCCTGTCGTAGTCGTTCTCTGATCAGAGTCTCTTACTGTAATTAGCTCTAGTCTAGATAAAACGCATCACATGCACTGAGTAAAATAAATAATATGGTGTTATCCTTTTGAGCATAATTTTCAAGTCTGTTAAAGCTGCTAATACGTACATTTAGGGAACGATTTCTGGCAGAGTGATTTCTGCATAGTTGGATCTTAATTGGCTGCTGAAGGGAATAGTCTCTTACAGGGTCAATACAGGACAGAGACACAGCGACATTGCGTCTCAATCACATTTAAATGGCTCTGAATATTTTCCTAATCTCCATACAGCTCTCTCTCTCTCTTTGTTTCTCTCTTAGT
>NW_019949674.1:0-10329 GCF_002910315.2 Salvelinus sp. IW2-2015 | reverse complement strand
TGACTGTACAGTATCATAGCCAATGTGGTTCATCCACATCATGTAAATATCTCACACCTACCTATGAAGGAGATCATGCTTTATAGTTTTCAGGTGCACATGGTGTTGTCCTCTTTCGACGAATAGAAAGATCTCTAGCTGGCTCGTGTAATGTTGAGGGTGATTGACAACAAACAGATGGATGGTTTTATCTGGAAGGAGATGAAAGTTCAGCAGTGAAGAATATGGTCTCTACTGTCCCCTCTGGTGTCTAAGGCTCTCTATTGATTGACAGGGAACACACAACACACACACACAACACACCACACACACACACACACACACACACACACCACACACACACACACACACACACACACACACACACACACACACACAACACAGTAGTGTTCATAATTCCATAGGCAATGGTCCTGAAGGGTGTTCCCAATTTGGGATAATCTGGTCTGGAATAGAGGGATTTGCTGCGATTTCTGACTTGAAGTAACTAGAATAACTGCTGACACATGTTTTATTGTATACTGTACTCTTACTGTGTACTGTTGTACTGTAATCTGTACTGTTCTGTGACTGTTGTAACTGTAACTGTACTTTGTACTGTATACTGTACTGTTGTACTGTAACTGTTTTACTGTATACTGTATTGTTTTTTGTATACTGTACTCTTTTTGTGTACTGCTTGTACTGTTCTGTACTGTTGTAGCTGTATCGTATTGTTTTACTGTATACTGTACTATTTACTGTGTTGTATCTTACGTTTACTTACTGTATTTTTAGAACTGTCTTTTTATGTGTCTTTACCTTATCTGTATGTTACTGTAATCGACTTTACTGTAAGCTTATTTTTCATCTGACTTATGTGTAGTGGTAATGTTTCTTACTGTTGTACTGTATACTGTACTGTATACTGTCTACTGTATACTGTACTTGTACTATCTGTACGTTTTACGTATACTGTATTGTTTTACTGTATACTGTACTGTTTGCTATACAGTACCAGTCAAATGTTGGACACACATACTCATTCAAGGGTTTCTTATATGCCAAGAGTGTGCATAGCTGTCATCAGCAAAGGGTTGCTAATTTGAAGATCTAAAATATATTTTGATTTTTTAACACTTTTTTGGTTCCTCAGATTCCATATGTGTTATTTCATAGTTGTATGTCTTCCTATTACTCTACAATGTAGAAAATAGTAAAAATTCTGAAAACCCTTGAATGAGCAGGTGTGTCCAAACTTTTGACTGGTACTGTATATTGTACTGTACTACACCCTGTCCAATGTTTTGAAATGAACTAATTTCATATGTGAGAGCTAAATCTCCCATACTTTACCTGTCTCGTCAATGTAGACACTGATTCCATGGGGGTTGAAGAGTCCCGGTCCAGGTCTCCTTTGATTGTCAGCTCCACGGGATCAGTCTGGGGTCCAACAGGTCCAGGGTATAGATCTTCCCTGGGTCATCAGAGAAGGAGGGCATTCCAGGATATTTCAAGCCCTGGTGGGGGGGTAATGATTTACATGAGTGACAGGGTTAATCCTAATGGCTCCTATTCCCTATATAGTGCACTACTTTTGACCAATTAGTGCACTATGTAGGGAATAGGGTGCATTTGGGATACAAACAGGGTGTATGTTTGTTTTGTTAAAAACAGCCATTTTATCTGTAAAAATAGTTATTTTATCATCAGTGTGAGTGAGTAGTATGTTCAACATGCAATATTATGAATTGAGGACAATATTTTAATTATTCAGTGTGCCTTACCAGAATATGCTTGCCATGAAGGATCGCATCATGACAATGGATATTACTTACGGTGCTTATGATGGCCAGTCCATCTCGAAGTATGGTGAAGTCCTCTGCTCCATATTCTGTACATATAGGATTTTCCACAAACCATTAGCCCTATATCAATGTATCATTTTTATCCCATAGGCCTTCATTGAACATAACATTCATCATCATGACACCAAACAAAGCATGCTGGGACACGTTGATACTTGGCCTATTAGTCTAATGGACTTCAGCCCTGACACTTGCCCAAGTAGCAGTGATACAGCCTGATCTCATCACATATACTGAGAAGACTCATTATTTTGAGCCTCCTGGAATAACTGGAATAGGCTCAAAGTAGAACAGGCTATTTCAACATTACATTGGTATCTATCTCACACCGATGTGAAACACAGAAGAACTATACTATATGTAATTAATTAAAGCATGAACTGTTATAATGTCAATGTATGATTACAATTTAATGGACTGGTTCAGACATACCTATATTCTTTAATAGGTGACAGTTGGGGAGGCGTTTTACAGGCACTTCTCTGTTGGCAAGGGCTATTTCACTGCAAATAGAACCCGGTTAATATTACTTTGGAGTGAAAGCAAAAGCAACACAGATCATTCTGAATTCAGCTTTTGACACTCTCACACCACTGCTCAATTCACCTAAAGTAGTTCAAATATCACCTTTTAATGCTGAGGCCTCTGTTGACATGTCAATCAGGTCAATATTGTAAACTCTGATCAGGAAATGTAGCATGATTCTGAAGAAGACATTCCAAAGAAGATACACACGCCCGATAATGTTAAAATGTTCAGCAACCATGTAGCCTACCTCAATTTAAGAAGTCGTTGCCCCAAAAGAGCTGCCAAGGCAGCAATGCAGATGGTAACAAGCACCACTTCATGGCAGACGAAACTCTTTCCCTTCCTTGGTCAAAGTTTATGAAAGCGGTGTGCAAAATGTGGGTGTGTTGTGTACAGGCAGAGTGCAATTGCACAGTTGAACCATGGGGCGCGCTGTAGTTTAGCAATTCCTAGAGGAGGTCAAATCTGCAGTACCAAAACTGTGATCCCCGGGTTCATGATGAGGATATTGTCCACATCACTTGTTTGCTGCTAAAAACAGTTGAGACTTGCACGCCAAATTAGCGTCCCACATTTAATGTAAAGAAGTTACACACTTGTGAAGAAAACAATATTCAGTTACATCACAACTGAATCTAGTTCATTTTACAAAGAGGGTAAAAAAACGTTTAAATACTTGTTTTCCATGTCAAATCAGTGAGACGTACCTGTAATTTAAACATAACTTTAACCTCTACGCAGTGGTGTAATGTACTTAAGTAAAATACTTTAAAGTACTACTTAAGTAGTTTTTTGGGGTATCTGTACTTTACTATTTATATTTTTGACTACTTTTACTTTTACTTCACTACATTCCTAAAGAAAATAATGTACTTTTTACTCCATAGAGTTTACCTAACACCAAAAGTTACATTTTGAATGTTTAGCAGGACAGGAAAATGACCAATTCACTTATCAAGAAACACATGGTCATCCCTTCTGCCTCTGATCTGGCGGACTCACTAACACATGGTCATCCTTCTGCCTCTGATCTGGTGGACTCACTAAACACATGGTCATCCCTTCTGCCTCTGATCTGACGGACTACTAAACACATGGTCATCTTCTGCCTCTGATCTGACGGACTCACTAAACACATGGTCATCTTCTGCCTCTGATCTGACGGACTCACTAAACACATGGTCATCCCTTCTGCCTCTGCTATGGCGGACTCACTAAACACATGGTCATCCCTTCTGCCTCTGATCTGACGGACTCACTAACACATGGTCATCCCTTCTGCCTCTGATCTGGCGGACTCACTAACACATGGTCATCCCTTCTGCCTCTGATCTGACGGACTCATAAACACATGGTCATCCCTTCTGCCTCTGATCTGACGGACTCACTAAACACATGGTCATCCCTTCTGCCTCTGATCTGACGGACTCACTAAACACATGGTCATCCCTTCTGCATATTTTATAAATTATGTCTGAGTGTTGGAGTGTGCCCCTGGCTATCCAGACATTTTAAAGACAAGACAATGGTGCCGTCTGCTTTGCTTAAAAGAAGGAATTTGAAATGATTTACACAGATATTTTTGCAATTACATTTACTTTGGATACTTAAGTATATTTAGAACCAAATACTTTTAGACTTTTACTCAAGTAATATTTTACTGGGTGACTTTTCCTTTTACTTGAGTAACTTTCTATTAACGTATCTATACTTTTACTCAAGTATGACAATTGGGTACTTTTTCCACCACTGCKTCTATGGGATCGGTGTCCCCCCCACGGGACAGTTGAAATAAAGAGCGCTAATGTGATTAGCATGACACTGTAAGTGTTGGTCAATTTCTTCAACAAATGATCAGGTCTATATAATTATCAAACATACATTAGTAATGGAAAGGAAACACAGACTCTTAGTTTAAGTATTAAAATACTCCTTTTAGTAATACAATTGTAGGCAGAAGTTGTTACAGAGTACAGTATAACAGTACATGATAGGTCTCCCCAAGTTCTGCAAAATGTCTAAGACATCCTGCAACTCATATAGCCTCTCCCAGTCCTCCTTGCATGAGTTCCCCTGGCAACAACATTTTAATAAATCTAACCTCCCTCTGACAGCAGTAACCATCTTATCAGCAATTAAAAGCTCAGAAGTGGGTTTGACCGAAACTTGACCTTTCATCACAAGTATAGGGTCATAACAAGGTGAACAAGTGTAAGCATCTTCTGACAGGTGGCTGGTTTTATCAGGTCTGTGACAGCCTTGTGCTCTCAGAAAACCAGATAACCACGGTGGGATCCAGACAGGAGGAGTCTGAACGTAGAAGCCTTCTGATAGTGTCTGAAGGTCACAACACTCAAAAACAGGTTTTAACACACACACAGAGGTCTCCTGAAGAGGAGACCTTTCAGTTTATCATAACATAATTTATTACCCCTTTAAAAGGTATACGGCCTTGGTTTAACCCTCTTCATTAGTAACAAGAACATTTCCCAGGACATAGACATGTCTTATATGGGCAGAAAGCTTACATTCTTGTTAATCTAACTGCACCGTCCAATTTACAGTAGCTATTACAGTGAAAAAATACCATGCTATTGTTTGAGGAGAGTGCACAACAACAAAAAAATAATTATCACAGCAACTGGTTTGATATATTCACCTCTGAAGGTAAATAATGTACTTACATTCAGTAATATTGCTCTGATTTGTCATCCTGAGGGTCCCAGAGATAAAATATAGCTTAGTTTTGTTTGATAAAATCAATTTTTATATTAAAAAACATCCCATCTAGATGTGTGAAGGTTGGTGTCTTTTCTGTAGGGAAACTAATTATCCATAATTTATGACATTCCTAGAAGTGTGTAAACTTTCATTTTTTATTACCATATCATTTTTGTATGTTCTCTATAGTTATGTACTTGTATCAATTGACCAATTCGGCACATTTGGGCAGACTTGAAACAACATTTTGAACAGTAATGCAACGGTTCATTGGATCAGTCTAAAACGTTGTACATACACTGCTGCCATCTAGTGGCCAAAATCTAAATTGCACCTAGACTCCTAAGTGAGATATTGGCCTTTCTACTGCATTTCAAAGATGAAAAAAAATAATAATAATTTGAAAATGTTTTTTTTCTTTGTATTATCTTTTATCAGATCTAATGTGTTATATTCTCCAACATTAATTTCACATTTCCACACACTTCAAAGTGTTTCCTTTTAAATGGTATCAAGAATAGGAATATCCTTGCTTCAGGTCCTGAGCTACAGGCAGTTAGATTTGGGTATGTCATTTTAGGCAAAAAAAATAAAAAAATAAAAAAGGGTCCTTAACAGTCAGCTTATTCTTATCAAGAAACCAACGTCATGCATTTCAAATGTCATTTCCCCAGTCATTTATCAACTTTTATACAATGTGGCACTTGCAACATTACTATGTCTCGTTACAGGTCTTGTTCAGTGCACCAGCGTTATCTTTGACATATAATTTTGTCAACTTTATTGCAAATCTAACTTCCAGTGATTAGACAGAGCGTGCAATGAATGAACTATTTTTTTTACTTGGCAAGTTGAACCCCACAGGCCACGGCAGAATTCAGTACGGCACAACATTGAGGAACTTTCAGCTAGATATATATTATGTAGAACAGACATCCCTCCCTGTCATATAGACTAAGTAATCTTGTTAACTCTATTCATTGCATTTCTATCTGCAACATTCAGTATGTTACACACTTGCACTCTTCCGACCACAACCCACGTCGGATGCCTGTTTTCTACATAGAGCATTGGCTACTGGTCTACCTTGGCTAGATCACAGACCAAGGCTTTCTGGTAGATTGTTCCAATGAGAAGCTTTCCTCCATAGGGAGCTGCTACAGAGGATCCTATGAGCACACTGCCGTCATCAGCATAGACCTGGGTCACCACTGGCTTCTCAGAGTGGATGTCTTTAATCTGAATCACCTGTGAAAACAATATCATGAAATGTAGATGTATACCAGACAGTGAGCATTAGAGGTAACGCAATAGAAAGACACCCACATCCAGGTCCAGTCCAAGTCCACTCTAAGACCACTAAGTTCAGTCCATGTCCACTCCAAGTCCACCCCAAATCCACCCCAAGTCCACTCTAAGTCCATTTTAAGTCCACTAAGTCCACTCTAACACCACTTTAAGTCCATATCCACTCTAAGTCCATTGCACTGGTGTGTTTCCTCTCGTACAGTAGTTGGAATGTACTGTAGTCCAGCAGCTTTTATCTATAGCATAGTAGAGGCGTGAACATGTGAAAACAATGTTGGTGTATAGTACAGAGATACACTGCTGGTATATGATCCAGAAAGCAGTTCACTCAGTAAGTTTCAATAGCACACGGCAGGTGTACGAACCTCAGATCCAGGAAGATCCTCAGGATCATTTTGAAATAGTTTCCAGCCATTAGGGTGACAACCTATCCACAAGTCGCCAGTCTCAGGGTCAACATWAATGTTGTCAACAAGAGAGCCCACTTCCACGACCTGGTGACAAAGAACAATATCACGTAAGCTATAAAAATAGTCGCACACTCTATATATAGAGTCTCAGGCTCCCAGTAATTTATTGGGTAAAACACCCAACGTTTCGTTATCACTGTGCCTTCATCAGGGTGCCTGAGAGCAGAGAGTGCTTTCTTCAGGGTGCCTGAGAGCAGAGGGTGCTTTCTTCAGGGTGCCTGAGAGCAGAGGGTGCTTTCTTCAGGGTGCCTGAGAGCAGAGGGTGCCTTCTTCAGGGTGCTTTCTTCAGGACACAGTGAATGCCAAAAAATAGTTTTTTTTACCCAATACATTACTGGGAGTTTATAAATATTCGGTGTGCGACTCTTTTTAGACATAGTTTATTCGCCGTTAGTCAGCACCTTCTACACTAAATCATTTTCTTTGGGGTGCCCAGTTAGCTTTTTAAAATAATAATATCATGAAATGAGTTTCTAAAGAGCCTATTCTGGATTCAGATACAACAGCACTGGGAGAGAATAAACACATCAGATTTGAAGGCTTTCAACAGAGCAGCATGTTTCAATAGTCCATTTGACTATTTACCAGGTGTAAAACAAATCTGCCATTTTCTTGTATTTTACCTTCACTGGGGCCAAACCATTGCTTTCCAGTCGCTCCAACACATGTATGTTGTGGTCAAATAAGTCTGTCCACATATATGTGCCTACATGAAAACATAAATAGTATATGTTACATAACATCACATTAGTTACACTCAACAGATCTTATCATGTCAACATGTGATATCACTCTATAATCAAACACTTAACAGGTTTGACTGTTCCATGTGGAAGGATTATTGAACTGTGTGAACACATGACAGTACTCAAAGCGCTTTGAGATTCTTTATGTAATGTAATTATTTTTTTAATTGTAATTTTATCAAGACCTTATACAGAGCGACTTACAGTAGTGAGTGCATACATTTGAGTACTTTATTATTATTTTTTAAATGTATACTGGTCACCCGGTGGAATCAACCCACAACCCTGGCGCCATGCCTACCAACCTGAGCTACACGGACTGAAATACTTGAATAGCACTATAGAAGTTGAATAACTTATTCATCTAATTATTGTACCTTTTGTCAGGTGAGATGTTGATGCCATTGGCCATGTAAAATCCCTCGCCACTACTTTGACCTCTTCAGGGCTGTAATACACCAACGTTAGACCAGGCTGACCAGAAGTACCTCCAGAGTAATTCCAGAGTGCCTCCACTGAAATAGCGATCGTTGGTGGCATAGAAGCTCTCCACTCCACCAGCCACAATGTCATTCACACTAAGAGAAAACCACAGATCAACTTAAAAACACGATTTACTCTAAATGGCATATTAAAGAAACTGTTGGATGCATTAACAACATTACACAACAAAAATGAGCACTAGTTTGTGCTAGTTCAAAATGTCCCTAATTTCTCCAAACTCTCAGTCTTGAGAGTACAAGTTTAAGAGGATAGGCTACATTTCCATATTGTTACCATGTAATTAACACTTTTAGCCCCCTGCTGTAATATGAAACTCTACCGGACAATCTAGGTAACAAACCAAATTGGTTTGAAAGCAATGACATGACTTTAGCTTCTTGCATACCTGTGAAGGAATTCTACGTTATGTGTTTTCACATAGACAAGGGCCGTGGTCCTCCTCAACAACACGAAGATCTCCACTTGGGTTTTTTGTTGAGGGTGATTGCACCACAACAGGTATACTGAGTTATCTGGAAGTGGAAAAACATTCAGCTCAATCAATTTGATCCGTCTTGTGTTTTTGACAGTTCTCTTTTCACACAAGGAGAAGATTGGGAAGAGCAGCAGATGCATTTCAAAACCTGTTTGAGTCCCAAAATGCACCCTATTCTATATAGCGCACTATTTTGACCAGAGCCCTATAGGGAATAGTGTGCCATTTAGGGAATACCCTATCCCTAATGCCATTTGTGACACAGATTATGGGTTTATTTACCCGTCTCATCTGTGTATACACTGATTCCATGTGGATTGAGGAGTCCAGGTCAAGAGCCTCTCCCCATGCGGAGCTCGCACTGCTTTCATCCTAGAATCTTCACTCATATCAAGGGTTACATCTTTCCAGGGGCATCTGAATAGGATGGGCAATAAAGGATCTTCAAGCCTGGTAATTCCAAAATAATTAGATTAATATTAGGACACGTTAGATAGCCTAATACATTTATTTGCCGACTACATTTTTATGGTGCTGTTTCATATAGGCCAAGTCAATGTTGTAACTCACAGTGCTAATAATAGCAAGTCATTGGGAAGTATTGTGAGGTCCTCTGTCCGTACTCTGTCAGAAAATCAATCCACATGTGTTCAGATATGGCCTTTTACAGGCAAATAACGTTGTCCAGTTACTTCATATAATACCATTGACATGTGGCATAGAGCTTATGGAAAGGCATGCCTTTAATATCATCCAGCAGTGTTAAAGTTCCCAATGTCCTGTACATATGTGTACTGTACGCACCAAGGCTTTTGATTGGATGGCAGTTTGGGAGGTGGGTTTGGACAAGCTTTCTGGAAGCAAGAGTCCTTTTCCTGCAATGTAAAAAAAGGTTCATAGTTACATCCCTTCAAAGTTAACTCCAGAATAACATGCAATTTCAACACTGTAGTTATGACTTAGGGCATTTTTATGTGTCTATGTAACAAACAATCATAAATTATAGCCTAGTCAGCTATCACATTTGTATAGCCTCCAAATCCAATTATAGCCTCAGACTACTGTAACTTGAGCATTTGAGATCATATTTATGTCTTCATAGCCTGACAGAAAAGGCCATGCTTGGCACACAGCGCATCGCTGTCTTGTCACAAAACATGTAGTGACACTCAATCTCGTCAATTTATAAGTTCAGAAAAGTGAAAATAACTCCAACCATTATTACTCAGTAATAAACCACTGGCTAATAAAGGAAAGCTAAATAGAAAAACAGGTTAGTTGCTTATTTGCTTGTTGTCAAACAAAACAACTTTTTGAGGTTGCTAGCAAAATACAAAATGGCTAGCTAGCTACTATAACAGCTAGCATGCATTTTACAGCTAAAAAAAGCTAACAACTACATTAACACAGGCCTACCTTAAGTTAATAACTCTCTCTCCAACAAATGTGATAAAGCAGCAGCAAAAAGTGATTATGACAACCAGCTTCCCCATTTTGAATAATTAGATAGTAGTAAATTGAGCAACTTTCGAGATAACTTCACATGTTCTGTTGAAGATCTGCATGTCTCAGCCAGTGACGCCCCGCCGGAGCGACCCCTATCTCCCGCAGACACTCACTGAGCGGCAACAATGAAAATGTAGTTGATGTAAAATGTTAACATGAGCAGTGGCTGATGTCAAATGTTGCCTACTGTGCATGTGTTGCGAATGTGCATTAACCAATGTTGT
>NW_019949673.1:0-10330 GCF_002910315.2 Salvelinus sp. IW2-2015 | reverse complement strand
ATCCCCTCTCTCTCTCTCTCACACACACACATGCTCTCTCTCAACACAACACATCTCTCTCCTCTCTCACTTACAACACCACCTCTATCTCTCGCTCACACACATCACTCAAACTGTCGCGCGCCTCTCTCTCACAAAACATCCTCTCTGTTCCCTCTCCTCTCTCCTCTCTCTCTCTCTACTCACACACATCCTCTTCTCTCTCTCACACACATCCTCTCTCTCGTCTCGCTTCTCACACACATCCTGCTATCTGCTCTCTCTCTCTCTTCACCACACCAATTCCTCTCTCTCTCTCTCTGTCTCTCCTCTCTCTCAAGCACGATGCTCCTGCTATCTCTCTCCCTCTCACACACATCTCTCTCATTCTCTCCTCTGTCTCTCTCTCTTCTCAACCACGATGCCTCTCTCTCTCCCTCTCTCACACTCCTCTCTCCTCTCTCTCTCTCACACACATCGCTCTCCTCTCTCTCACAGCACATCCGTCTCCTCTCTCTCGTCATCACACACACCATCCTCCCTCTCTCTCTCTCTGTCTGCGCTCTCTCTCTCTCACACATCCTCTCTCTCTCACTCTCTCTCACACCATCCTCTCTCTCCTCTTCTCTGTCCTCTCTCTCTCTCTCTCCACACATCCTCTCTCTCCTCTTCTCTCTCTCACAACATCCCTCTCTCTCTCTCTCACACCATCCTCTCTCTCTCATCACCACCCACCACACACGTCCTCTCTCTCTGCTCTCTCTGTCTCTCTCTCTCCTCTCTCAACACCTCTCTCTCCTCTCTCACACACTACACTCCCTCTCTCTCGTCTCTCTCCTCTCTGCTCATCTCTCTCTCTCACACATCCTCTCCTCTCCTCTCTTCACACACATCTCTATCGTCTCTCTCACACATCCTCTCTCTCTCTCTCACACACACACATCCTCTCCTCTCTCTCTCTCTGTCTCCTCTCTCTCCTCTTCACAAACACCCTCTCTCTCTCTCTCACACACACAGCCATCCTCCTCTCTCTCGTCTCTCTCTCTCTCTGTCCTCACTCTCTCACATCACACCTCCTCTCTCTCTCTCTCTGCGTCTCACGAACACATCCCCTCTCTCTCTCTCTCACACACCACATCCTCCTCTCACACACCACACACTCATCTACCTCTCTCATACACGAACACACCCTCTCTCTCTCTCACACACCACATCCCCCTCTCATCTCACATTTCATAACACACCTCCTCTCCTCTCTCCATTACACACATCCTCACCCCTCCCTCTCTCTCTCTCTCACACACCACATCTCTCTCCTCTACCACACAATCCTCTCTCTCTCTCTCACACACACATCCTCTCTCTCTCTCTCTCACTCACACATCCTCACTCTGTAACACTGATTGTGTGGGCAACAGCAGCGGAAGCCGAGAGATCCCATCAGCCCACACACTGGTTATTTATACCACTGCAATCATAGAGAGACCACAGAACTATATGTTCTATCACTCTATGTGTCTCTTTCATCCTCTCATCCAAGAAGGTCAGGAGGGAACAATACATTCTGGCATTACTCTCCTCCCTCTCTCCCTCTCTCTCTCTCTGACTCACTGGCCTGGTTTGCAGAATGAACAGTGTTAAGTGTTTCCCACAGCATGTACGTGATATTTTTTTACAGAGATTTAGGTATGTTGTGTTCTCTATAGGTTAACCTATTTTTAAAAATGCAAGCGCTAAGTAGGTCATTTTTCTTTCTATAGTCATTGTCGTCATCGGGGAGGTTTGGATGGGACGTGTTGTTTTTCAAGTTCAAAACACGAGGCACAGTCTTCCAGCTGATGCCGAAACTTAAGTCGCACTGCGTGACATCTGCCTCGTGTACCAAATCATGTTGTTACTTCTATGACCAGAGAAGGTGAAGTCGATATTAAAAAAGCCACGAATAACAAAAACACCAGTTTATGGAAACGAGTGTTTTATGGCTTTATAAAACTGACGAACAAAGATGTGTTGAATAACGACTTCACATGAGCTGACTCATAAAAACAGCAGCTCTTTGCTGTATTCATTGAGTCTCTCTCTCTAGTCATGGTTTTAAAAGGTTTGAAATTTCACATTATCGTCTTTGCTGTGCGTTCAAGGCTTCTTTTGGCTCCAGGAAACTGCAGAAACGGTGATCTGAGCTATTTGATTGGCCAGCGGGAGGCCTGTAGGTGCACTTGATTTGCTCTCTACCGGGTAGGCAGACTTCTACCTGAAGACATATGAAATGGTTCAAAATAGGAACACTTTGTCTCCCTGGCGCTGCTGAATCAAGTGCACCTACCATCAACAGCGCGAAACAAATCAAAACATTGGCTTTATTGTTGGTGTTTTTTTTACAGAAATGTTTGGTGATCGACTAGGAATGGCTTGGAGATCGACCGGGTCGGTCCAAGAGGATGGTGGAGAGGGGGAGGGATGGGGGAGAGTTGGTAGGCCAACCGTTTGGAGAGGTGGAGGGATGGGGAGAGGGGGAGGGTTGGGGAGAGTTGGTAGGCCAACTGTTCGGAGAGGGGGAGAGAGGCAGGGATGGGGGGAGGGGAGGGATTGGGGGGAGAGAGTTGGTAGGCCAAACTGTTCGGAGAGGGGGAGAGAGGCAGGAGGGGGAGAGGGGGAGGGATTGGGGGAGAGAGTTGGTGGCCAAACTGGTCGGAGAGGGGAGAGGAGGCAGGGATGGGGAAAGGGGGAGGATGAGGGGGGGAGAGTTGGTAGGCCAAACCGTTCGGAGAGGGGGAGAGAGGCAGGGATGGGGGAGAGGGGGAGGGATGGGGGTAGAGTTGGTAGGCCAACTGTCTCGGAGAGGGGGAGCAGAGGCAGGGGTGGGGGAGGGGAGGATTGGGAGAGAGTTGGTTGGCCAAACTGTTCGGAGAGGGGAGAGAGGCAGGGATGGGGAAGAGGGGAGGGATGAGGGAGTAGAGTTGGTAGGCCAAACTGTTCGGAGAGGGGGAGAGAGGCAGGGATGGGGGAGAGGGGGAGGGATGGGAGAGAGTTGTAGGCCAAACCGTTCGGAGAGGGGAAGAGGCAGGGATGGGGAGAGATGGGGGAGAGAGTTGGTAGCCAAACCGTTGAGAGTCGGAGGGATGGGGGAAGAGGGAGGGATTGGGGAGAGTTGGTAGGCCAAACGTTTCGGAGAGGGGGAGAGAGGCAGGGATGGGGGAGGGGGAGGGATTGGGGAGAGAGTTGGTAGGCCAAACTGTTCGGAGAGGGGAGAGAGGCAGATGAGGGGAGAGGGGGAGGGAGTTGGGGAGAGAGTTTTGGTAGGCACCAACTGGTCGGAGAGGGAGAGAGGAGCGGATGGGGAAAGGGGGGATGAGGGGAGAGTTGGTTAGGCCAAACCTTCGGAGAGGGGAGAAGAGGCAGGGATGGGGAGAGGGGAGGGATGGGGCGAGAGTGTGGTAGGGCAAACTGTTCGGAGAGGGGGACGAGAGGCAGGGTGGGGGAGGAGAGGATGGGTGGGAGAGAGTTGGTGCCAACTGTTCGGGAGAGGAGGAGAGAGCAGGGATGGGGGAGAGGGAGGATGAGGGGAGAGAGTTGGTAGCCAAACCTGTTCGGGAAGGGGGAGAGAGGCAGGGATTGACGCAGGGAGAGGGGGAGGGATGAGGGGAAGAGGTGGAATAGGCACTCACCAAGACCGGTGTACAGGAAGAAGGAGATGAGAGGGCAGGGATAGAGCTGGCGGAGGAGAGTTGGTAGCCCAAACCGTTCGCAGAGGGGGAGGAGACGCAGGAGCATGGGGAGAGGGGAGATGAGGGAGAGAGTTGGTAGCAAACTGTTCGAAGAGCGAGGCGGAAGACGGCAGGTATGGGGAGAGGGGGAGAGAGTTGGTAGGCAAACTGTTCAAAGGAGGGGAGAGAGCAGGGATGGGGGAGAGGGAGATGAGGAGAGAGTTGGAAGCAAACTGTGAAAGGGGGGGAGAGAGCAGGATGGGGGAGAGGGGGAGAGAGGCTGGTAGGCCAAAACTGTTCAAAGAGGGGAGAGAGAGGGCAGGATGGGGGAAGAGGGGAGGCATGAGGAGAGAGTTGGTAGGGCCAAACTGTTCGAAGATGGGCGAGAAGGCAGGGATGGGAGAAGGGGGAGAAGTTGGTAGGCCAAACTGTCTCAAAGAGGGGGAGAAGGCAGGGAGGGGGAGAGGGGAGGGATGGGGGAGAGAGTTGGAAGCCAAAACCGTTCGGACGCTTTAGCCCGTTACGTGAGAAGACCTATTTTCGGGGACGTCTCTTGTCTGACAAAACTCCCCTCTAGCTCGGCCACCAGACAACTCCCCTCTAGCTCGGCCACCAGACAAACTCCCCTCATAGCATCGGCAACCTGACAAAAAACTCCCCCTTAAGCTCGGCCACCTTGACAAACCACCCTCATAGCTCGGGCACCTGACAAAACCCCCCGCAGCTCGGACCACCAAGACAAAACCCCCCTCTAGCTCGGCCACCTGACCAAACTCCCCTCTAGCTCTAGGCCACCAGAAACAAACCACCCCCTTTTTCTAAAGGCTCGGCCACCTGGAACAAACTCCCCTTAGCTCACCTCCATACCCCTCTACCGCCACCAGACAAACCCCCTCATAGCTCGGGCCACCTGACAAACTCCCCTTCTAGCTTCGGCCACCAGACAAACCCCCCTCTACTCGGCCACCTAACAAACTCCCCTCTAGTCGGGCCACCAGACAAAATCCCTTCTAGTCGGCCACCAGGACAAAACTCCCTCTAGCTCGGCCACCAGACAAACCCCCCTCCCGGCACCTGACAAACCCGCCTCTAGCTCGGCACCTACAAACCCCCTTTAGCCGGCCAACCTGGCAACTCCCTACATACCGGCCAAAGACAAAACCCCTCCGTACTCGCCCACCAAACCCTCTAGCTCGGCCACCAGACAAAAACCCCCCTCTAGCTCGGCCACCTGCAACCCCCCCGCTAGCTGGCCAGCCTGACAACCCTCTCTAGCCTCGGCCAACCTGAACAACCCCCTCTTAGGCACAGGCCACACAACAAACCCCCTGCCTAGCCACCAGACCAAACCCCCCTTTACTCGCGCCACTGACAACCCCCCTCGTAGCCCGCCACCTGACACACCCCCCTCTTAGCCGGCCACCAGACAACCCCCCTCTAGCTCGGCCACCTGACAAAAACCCCCCTTCTAGCTCGGCCACCTGACCAACTCCCTAGCCGGCCACCAGACAAACTTCCCCCTCTAGCTCCGGCCACCAGACAAACCCCCTCTTAGCTCGGCCACCCAGACAAACCCCCCTCTAGCTCGCACCTGACAAACCCCCCTCTAGCTCGGCCACCTGACAACCCCCCTCTAGCATCGTCCACCTGACAACCCCCCTCTAGCTCGCCACCAGAAAAAACCCCCCTCTAGCTCGCCACCAGACAACCCCCCTCTACGCTCGGCACCAGCCAAACCCCCCTCTAGCTCGCCACCTGACAACCCCCCTCGTGCTCGCCACCAGACAAACCCCCCATCTAGCTCGCCACCCGTGACAAACCCCCCTCTAGCTCGGCCACGCTGACAAACTCCCCTCTAGCTCGGCCACCTGACAAACTCCCCTCTTAGCTCGGCCACCAGACAAACCCCCTCTAGCTCGGCCACCTGACAAACCCCCTCTAGCTCGTCCACCAGACCAAACCCCCTCTAGCTCCGGCCAGCCTGACAAACTCCCCTCTAGGCTCGGGCCACCTTGAACAAACTTCCCCTCTTAGCTCGGCCACCGGACAAACCCCCTCGAGCTCGGCCACCTGACGAAACCCCTCTAGTTCGGCCACCAGACACAAACCCCCTCTAGTCGGCCACCTGACCAAACTCCCCTCTAGCTCGGGCCACCAGACAAAACCCCCCTCTAGCTCGCCACCTGACAAACCCCCCCTCTAAGCTCGGCCACCAGACAAAACCCCCCTTCTAGCTCGGAACACCTGACAAAACTCCCCTCTAGCTCGGCCACCAGACAAAAACCCCCTCTAGCTCGGCCACCAGACAAAACTCCCCTCTAGGCTTCGGCCACCAGACAAACTCCCCTCTAGCGCGGCACCTGACAAACTCCCCTTCTAGCTCGGCCACCAAATACAAAACTTCCCCTCTAGCTCGGCCACCAGACAAACCCCCCTCGTTAGCTCGGCCACCAGACAACACCCCCCTCTAGCTCGGCCACCCTGACAAACCCCCCTTTAAGCTCGGCACCTGACAAACACCCTCTAGCCTTCGGCCACCAGACAAAACCCCTCTAGCTCGGCCACCAGACAAACTCCCTCTAGCTCGGCCACCTGGACAAACCCCCTCTTAGGCATCTGCCACCTGACAAACCCCCCCTCAGCATCGGCCACCAGACAACCCCCTCTTTAGCTCGGCCACCAGACAAACTCCCTCTAGCGTCGCCCACCTGACAAACCACCTCTAGTTCGGCCCCAGACAAACCCCCCCTCGTAGCCGGCCACCAGACAACCTCCCTCTAGCTCGGCCACCTGAAAACAAAACCCCCCTCTAGCTCGCCACCTGACAAACCCCCCTCTAGCTCGGCCACCCTGACAAACTCCCCTCCTAGGCTCGGCCACCTGACAAACTCCCTCTAAGCATCGGCCACCTGACAAACCCCCCTCAGCCTCGGCCAGCCTGACAACCCCCCTGTCGCTCGGCCACCAGACAAACAAACCCCCTGATCTAGCTCGGCCACCAGACAAACTTCCCCTCTAGCTCGGACACCTGACAAACCCCCTTCTAGCTCGGCCACCTGACAAACTCCCCTCTAGCTCGCGCCACCTGACAAAAAACCCCCTCTAGCTCGGCCACCAGACAAACCCCCCGTCTAGCTCGGCACCAGACAAACTCCCACTAGCTCGGCCACTGACAAACCCCTCTAGCCTCGGCCACCAGACCAAAACCCCCCCTCTAGCTCGGCCACCAGACTAAACTCCCTCTAGCTCGGCACCTGACAAAACCCCCCTCTAGCTCGGCCACCTGACAAACTCCCTCTAGCTCGGCACACCTTGACAACTCCCCTCTAGCTCGGCCCATGACAAACCCCCCTCTAGCTCGGCCCACCAGACAAAACCCCCCTCTTAGCTCGGCCACCTGACAAACCTCCCTCTAGCTCGGCACCTGACAAACCCCCCTCTAGCTCGGCACCAGACAAACCCCCTCTAGCGGCCACCAGACAAACTCCTAGCGTCGAGCCACTGACAAACCCCCCTCTAGCTCGCCACCTGACAAAACCCCCCTCTAGCTCGGCCACCAGACAAACCCCCTCTAGCTCGCCACCAGACAAACTCCCTCTAGCTCGGCCACCTGGACCAACCACCCTCTAGTTCGGCACCAGACAAACCCCTCTAGCTCGCACCAGACAAACTCCCGTCTTAGCTCGGCCACCTGACAAATCCCCTCAGCTCGACCACCTGACAAACCGCCCCTCTAGCTCGCCACCTGACAAACTCCCTCTAGCTCGGCCACCTGACAAACTCCCCTCTAGTCGGCCAGCCTGACAAACCCCTCTAGCTCGGCCACCGGACAAACCCCCCTATTAGCTCGGCCACAGACAAACCCCCCTCTAGCTCGGCCACCAGACAAATCCCTCTAGCGTCGGCCACCTGACAAACCCCCTCTAGCTCGGCCACTGACAAAAACCCCTTAGCTCGGCCACCTGACAAACCCCCTCGTAGCCGGCGCACCTGACAAAACCCCCCTCTAGCTCGCCACCAGACAAACTCCTCGTAGCTCGGCCACCTGACAAACCCCCCTCTAGCTCGGCCACCAGACCAAACCCCCTCGTAGCTCGCCCACCAGACAAACTCCCTCTAGCTCGGCCAACCTTGACAAACCCCCCTCTTAGCTCGGCCACCTGACAACTCCCCTTCTAGCTCGGCCACCTGACAAACTCCCCTCTAGCTCGGCCACCTGACAAAACCCCCCTCCTCAGCTCGGCACCAGACAACCCCCCTCTAGCTCTGGCCACCTGACAAACCGCCCTCTAGCTCGGCCACCTGACAAAACCCCCCTCTAAGCCGGCCACCTGACAAACTCCCCTCTAGCTCGGCCACCTGACAACTCCCTCGTAGCTCGGCCACCTGACAAACCCCCCTCTGAGCCGGCCACCGTGACAAACTCCCCTCTAAGCTCGGCCACCTGGACAAACTCCCTCTAGCTCGGCACCAGACAAACCCCCCTCTAGCCGGCCACCCAGACAAAACCCCCTCTAGCTCGTCCGACCTGACAATCCCCCCTTCTAGCTCAGGCCACCTGACAAACCCCCCTCTAGCTCGGGCCACCTGACAAAACCCCCCTTAGCTCGGCCACCAGAAAAAAAAAAAACCTCGAACTCGGCCACCTGACCAAACCCCCTCTTAGCTCGGCCCACCGAAGAACCCCCTCATAGCTCGGCCACCAGACAAACCCCCCTCTAACTCGGCCACCAGACAAACCCCCCTCTAGCTCGGCACCAGGACAACCCCCTCTAGTCAGGCCACCAGACAAACCCCCCTCTAGCTCGGCCACCAAACAACCCCCCTCTAGCTCGGCAAACCAGACCCAAACCCGCCCTCTAGCTCGGCCACCAGACAAACCCCTCGTAGCTCGGCACCTGATAAAACCCCCCTCTAGCTCGGCACCAGACAAACCCCCCCTTTAGCTCGGCCACAGACAAAACCCCCCTCGTAGCTCGGCCACCAGGACAAACTCCCCTCTATCTCGGCACCTGACAAACCCCCTCTAGCTCGGCCACCAGACAAAACCCCCCTCTAGCTCGGCACACAGACAAACTCCCTCTAGCTCGCCACCAGAAAACGCCCCCTCTAGCTCGGCACCAGAGCAAACCCCCCTCATAGCTCGGCGCACTGAACAACACCCCCCTTAGCATCGGTACCAGACAAAACCCCTCTTAGCACGCCCACCTGACAAACCCCTCTAGCACGCCCAACCTACCAAACCACCCTTAGCTCGCCCACCTTGACAAACCACCCTCTAGCTCGCGCCACCTGACAAAACTCCCCCCTTTTTTTTCTTTAAAGCTCGGCCTACCAGACAAAACCCCCCTCGTAGCTCGGCCACCTGACAAACCCCCTCTAGCTCGGCCACCTGACAAATCCCCTCCAGCTCGGCCACCTGGACAAATAACCCCCTCCAGCTCGGGGCACCTGACAAACCCCCCCTCTAGCGTCGGCACCTGACAACCCCCCTCTAGCTCGGCCACCAACAAAACCCCCCCCCCCTCTAAGGCTCGAGCCACCAGAAAACCCCCCTCTATCGGCCACCTGACAAACCCCCCTCTAGCTCGGCCACCAGACAAACCCCCCCTCTAGCTCGGCACTTGACAAACCCCCCTCTAGCTCGGCCACCAGCAAACCACCCTCTAGCTCGGCCACTGACAAACCCCTCTAGTTCGGCCACCTGACAAACCCCCCTCTAGCTCGGCCACCAGACAAACCCCCCTCTAGCTCGGCCCACCAGACAAACCCCCTCTATCTCGGCCACCGACAAAACCCCCCTCTAGCTCGGCCCACCTGACAAAACCCCCCTCTAGGGTTCGGACACCAGACAAACCCCCCTCTAGGCTCCGCCACAGACAAACCCCCCTCTAGCTCGGCCACCAGACAAACCCCCTTCTAGCTCGGCCCACCTGCAAAACCCCCTCTAGTTCGGCACTGACAAACCCCCCTCTAGCTCGGCCACCAGACAAACCCCCCCTCTAGCTCGGCACCTGACAAACCCCCCTCTAGCTCGGCCACAGACAAAACCCCCTCTTAGCTCGCCACCAGGACAAACCCCTCTAGCTCGGCCACCAGACAAACCCCCCTCTAGCGCGCCACCTGACAAACCCCCCCTTCTAGCTCGGCCACCAGACAAACCCCCCTCTAGCTCGGCCACCAGAATGGCGGAAATCGGTGGATGCAGTGGCAATTTGAGAACCACATCAGTCCATGATGTCTCCGCTTAACGGAACAGATTTAATTTATTTGTTCATTTGGATTTCCACGGGGCTGCAGAAATTTTGTTGAAGGTTATTTTGATGGACAATGCGTTGGGACTGAGTGCGAGGCAGTAAAACCCATAGTCATGGGCGTAACGTAAAACAGACACCAATTACACGTGTTAGTCCAGGGTGAACTCTATCTATTATCCCGTGTAGCGCGCTAGGCTAGTCGTGTTGTCAGGTTTGCTCTTCTACTTCCTCTTGTCCATCTAACGTTCCCATCAGCTAATAGCAACTGTAAGTTCAACCACGTCCTAAGAGACGAACCACCCACACAACACACACGAGGAAAGAGAGACACTCAACAGGGGACCGATTTGTTCGACTAAAAAATTCAAAATCTCTCTCTGTTTTTTT
>NW_019949672.1:8897-10331 GCF_002910315.2 Salvelinus sp. IW2-2015 | reverse complement strand
GCTGAGTACCTGGGCCGGTGGGTAGCCCTGGCCGCTTGACCCTGGGCCGGTTGGTACCCTGGCCGGGTTAGACCTGGGCGACTGGGTACCCTGGGCCGGTTATAACCCTGGGCCGCTTGGTACCCTGGGCCGCTTGGATACCTGGGCCGTTAGTTACCCTGGCCGGATGGTACCCTGGGCCGGTGGGTAACCCTGGGGCGGTTAGTACCCTGGGGCCGTTGTAACCCTGGCCGGTTGGTACCCTGGCCTTGGGTACCTGGACCGGCCCAGGGTACCCACCGGCCCAGGGTACCCACCGGCCCAGGGTAGCAACCAGCCCAGGGTACCCACCGGCCCAGGGTACCCACCGGCCCAGGGTAGCCACCGGCCCAGGGTACCAACCGGCCCAGGGTACCAAGCGGCCCAGGGTACCAAGCGGCCCAGGCTACCCACCGGCCCAGGGTACCAAGCGGCCCAGGGTACCCACCGGCCCAGGGTACCCACCGGCCCAGGGTAGCAACCTGGGCTGAATAAATCTTCTCCTATTTCTGCCTTTAACGTCCCTGGATATTCCATATTCAGGAGGGACGGGGGAGAGAGCAGAGGGTGTGGATTGCTTATGTCCATGAAAGATMACTTTAAATRCAATCGTATCGTATGGAAACATGCCACTGACCTTGAACGTATGGAGCAGAATGACTTGCTATCACTTCATATGTCTCTCACTATTATTGGATAATATAGACGAACATCTGATACCTCGTTTTATGACCATCTAAATGCTATGCGTAAAGAATSTGATCATCTTCATGGGCGATTTCAATATTAAACTGGGAAAACAACATTTGCAGGAAAAAAAAAACTCAAACCGATTATTTCAACCTGACTCAAATATTGCAAGGTCCAACCAGAGTAACACAGTCATCCCCCAGACTCAAATTGATCTGGTGTTTACTAACAGACCTGATCGAATAACTAAGTCCAGTAACTTACTAACTGGCATATCTGACCACAATGTTACTTTAGTTGTGGTCCCGTGTGGCTCAGTTGGTAGAGCATGGCGCTTGCAACGCCAGGGTTGTGGGTTCATTCCCCACGGGGGGACCAGGATGAATATGTATGAACTTTCCAATTTGTAGTCGCTCTGGATAAGAGTGTCTGCTAAATGACTTAAATGTAAATGTAGTTGTTAGAAAGTTCACTAAAAAGAGATTTAAGAACCATATTAATGTGCAACAGTACAATACAGAACATTGACAAAGTGGACACCTCTTTTCCTAGGAAATGTCAACGTAAACCAAGACAGGAAAACCTCTCTAGCATGGCTCAACGAGGACCTCTGGAGGGCAGATGAGAGAACAGGATCTTTCCTTGAAAAAAAAAGACTGAATTCTGGTCAGAATGATAACAATATATACAGCACTGAGAAATAAGGTGGTTAAGAATATATATTTT
>NW_019949672.1:0-4659 GCF_002910315.2 Salvelinus sp. IW2-2015 | reverse complement strand
CAGAGGTACAGCGGCCCAGGGTACCACCGGCCCAGGGTACCAACCGGCCCAGGGTACTAACCGGCCCAGGTACCCAACCGGCCCAGGGTACCCACCGGCCCAGGGTACTAACCGGCCCAGGGTACCAACGGCCCAGGGTACCAAGCGGCCAGGTACTAACCGGCCAGGGTACCAGCGGCCCAGGGTACTAACCGGCCCAGGGTACCAAACCGGCCCAGAGGTACCAAGCGGCCCAGGCTACCCACCGGCCCAGGGTACCCAGCGGCCCAGGGTACCCACCGGCCCAGGGTACCACCGCCCAGGGTACCCACCGCCCAGGGTACCCACGGCCCAGGGTAGCAACCAGCCCAGGGTACCCACCGGCCCAGGGTACCCACCGGCCCAGGTAGCCACCGGCCAGGGTACCAACCGGGCCCAGGGTACCAAGCGGCCCAGGGTACCAAGCGGCCCAGCTACCCACCGGCCCAGGGTACCAAGCGGCCCAGGGTACCCACCGGCCCAGGGTACCCACCGGCCCAGGGTAGCAACCTGGGCTGAATAAATCTTCTCCTATTTCGCCTTTAACGTCCCTGGATATTCCATATTCAGGAGGGACGGGGAGAGAGCAGAGGGTGTGGATTGCTTATGTCCATGAAAGATAACTTTAAATGCAATCGTATCGTATGGAAACATGCCACTGACCTTGAACGTATGGAGCAGAATGACTTGCTATCACTTCATATGTCTCTCACTATTATTGGATAATATAGACGAACATCTGATACCCCGTTTTATGACCATCTAAATGCTATGCGTAAAGAATGTGATCATCTTCATGGGCGATTTCAATATTAAACTGGGAAAACAACATTTGCAGGAAAAAAAAACTCAAAACCGATTATTTCAACCTGACTCAAATATTGCAAGGTCCAACCAGAGTAACACAGTCATCCCCAGACTCAAATTGATCTGGTTTTACTAACAGACCTGATCGAATAACTAAGTCCAGTAACTTACTAACTGGCATGTCTGACCACAATGTTACATTGGTGGTTAGAAAGATCACTAAAAGGAGATTTAAGAACCATATTAATGGCAACAGAACGATAAAAAAATCCTGTAAAGTGAGCAGAGTAACTACGATGCAGCTATAAGTGAAATTGACTGATCTGATCTGTTAAGCAATGAAGACTCAGAGTCTGGATACAGAACATTGACAAAGTGGACACCTCTTTTCCTAGGAAATGTCAACGTAAACCAAGATGGGAAAACCTCTCTAGCATGGCTCAACGAGGACTCTGGGGGCAGATGAGAGAACAGGATCTTTCCTTGAAAAAAAAAGACTGAATTCTGGTCAGAATGATAACAGGCATATATATACAGCACTGAGAAATAAGGTGGTTAAGAATATATATTTTTAAAAAGAGCAAAATCAGATATCTTTCTTAGAGTGATCACTGAAGCGAAAAAAATGGCAAAGTGATTTGGGAAAATCTCAACAAACTAAACAGGGAGAGGAGTTGAAAAGTCCCCCAAAAACATCCTGAATTAAAAGGTTAGTGGGATTCTAATTCAAGATTCCGATTTCATATCCGCCACCATTAACCAATTTTTTGTTGACTCTGTTAGGGTAATGGCTCAAAGATTTTCAACCAAGACCACAGTCGTCACTCCCATTGTTACGAGATTGTGTTTAGAGGTGAAGAAGTCAAGCGCAGGAGAGCAGAGATGTCCGAGATGCGTTTTTTAATATGCAAGTCCACAAACATACAGGCCAGGTACAATACCAAAATAAACGCCCTCGACTACAGAGAAACCAGTTACTCACGGAAGGAGGAAAAAAACAACGCTCCTAAATTTATACACACTTGGTATAATCGTGAAAACAAATAAGTCACAACCTTAACGAGCAACATCACACGAATAATCCCGCACAAGCCTAGGCAGGCAACAGGGGTAATTATACACACAGAAATTAAAGCAAATGAAACCAGGTGTGAAAGAACCAAAGACAAAACAAACGGAAAAGGAAAAAAAGGATCGGTGATGGCTAGTAGGCCGGCAACGCCGACCGCCGAGCGCCGCCCGAACAGGGAGAGGAACCACCTTCGGTGGAAGTCGTGACACCCATAGATAATAATAAACCAATATTCAGAAGTCCTGAAATCTCAGCGTCAGCAGTGGACAGTATTATCAGCTTCTTCGGGAGCTCTAGGACAAAATATGCATATAGGTCTAGACACTGTATTCCTGAAGAGACACCAAATATTCTCTGATTGCCACTACTGTACATCTAGTCAATCTGTCCATCAAATATGGGTTCTCTCCAATGTTTGGAAGTCTGCTGCAGTGATACCTGTTTTATATCTGGTGACCTGACTCTGGTGGAAAATTACCGACCTATAAGCATTCTTCCAGTGCTATCAAAGGTAGCTGGAAGATGGGTCGCTGACCATCTGACTGATTACCTCATTCAGGGAAACTTGTTGAAATGAAACAGACAAGAGGCCAGTCCACCATAGTCAGCATGTTTATTCACGAGAGCTCTGCCCATCCTTACATGTACATTGGTTTATATACTTCAGATTCAGAGGTCAGGTCTTTGTCTTACGGATCCTGGATCCGCCCGTGCACAGTTTTCAGCAGTTCCTTGGGACGACAGAGGCAGGTATTGAGATCCGGCTCGAAGGACCAATTGTTAAGAGAATTGTGTTCTCAATGTTCAAAACTGAACTTCAATTAAACTACTCGGTCTTTACCAAGAATTTGTAAGGTTCTTGTTGAAATGAAACAGACAGAGGTCAGTCCACCATAGTCAGCATGTTTATTCACTTGAGAGCTCTGTTATCATTTCCTGTACATTGGTTTATATACCTCTCATTTCATCATAACTGTCCCTCCTCCTCTAAGACAATATAGTTCACAAGTCTTCTCCGTCTCATATATTGCCTGCCACCTGTTATACAATCTACCACAAGCCCAAGGTCTCTCCCCTCCCTGGGTGGGGAGACTTCCTTCCCTGTTATCAGTTCCACAGTGGTCACAAGTTGTCTGCCACAGCTCCTCTTCTCTTATGGACAAACATTATTTATCATTATACAGAGACAGAGTAGAATTCTGTTAGTTATAGTTCTACGTTAAATGTATGCATCATTTAGTCATTATTCATAAAATTCATAACAACCAGTCAGGAGGAAGAGCAGCTTCAAGGGCTGGAGGCTGATATAATAGGGTTAATTTTCTCTCCTTCCTGTGTGAAAAGTGAATGTGATCAAGAGGACCCACACTGGTCCTTGACTCTTCCCCAAACTCAGTCTGTGGAGAACAGAGAGTGACTCTAAACCAGTGGATATCAAACCTTTTGGCACTGTGACCCACCTAAAGGGTCTTGACAATCCCCGTGACCCTCCAGATAATCAAAACAATGTCTCCAGCCACAACTCAACCGTAATTAGCTACCTAGTAGGACTTGACTGCAGCCCATCATTGGATCCCAACCAACCATTGGATCCCAACCCAACAAAACACTGTTCCAAACCTAGCATCACGTCTAGAATAACTCACCGCTGCTGTGACTGTGGAGAAACGTTTACTCTGAGAGCTGACCTGAGAAACGTTTACTCTGAGAGCTGACCTGCAGAGGCATGTTACTCTCCCCAAGAAGAGTAAAAAATGCTACAACTCCACCTGTAAACTGAAGGCCCATGTCCGACTCTGTCACATGGAGAAACATGGAGAAACCCTGCACCTGCCCTGTTTGTGGAAAGACCTTCAAACTCAAAGGAGATCTGTCCAATCACATGAGGATTCACACAGGAGAGAATCACACAGGAGTGAAACCATTTAGCTGTGGTGACTGTGGGAAAAGCTTCAGTCTCAAACATCACCTAACCATGCACAAACGGACTCACATTCATCCAGAAGAATAAGCTGCTGACCCATGTGAAAAACATCCACAGAGAAAGAAACAAGACTAAAAAGGTGTGAAGAAGGAAAATCAGGACGGACGCAGAGTAGTTTTTTATTTTATTTTAATAAATGCATAAATGCACGGGGCAGCAGGTAGCCTAGTGGTTAGAGCGTTGGACTAGTAATCGAAAGGTTGCAAGATCGTATCCTCGAGCTGACGAGGTTAAAATCTGTCGTTCCTGCCCTTGAACAAGGCAGTTAACCCACTGTTCCTAGGCTGTCATTGTAAATAATTATTTGTTCTTAACTGACTTGCCTAGTTAAATAAATAAAATAATGTGGGTTGAATGCTGTATGTCGGTCCCTCTCCTTGTTCGGGCGGCGGTTGACGTCACCGGTCTTCTAGCCATCGCCGCTCCACCTTTCATTTTCCATTTGTTTTGTCTTGTTTTCTCCTGCACACTGGTTTTCTTTATCTCATCATCATTCTATGTGTATTTATCCCTCTGTTCCTCCAGTCTGGGTATTGTTTATTGTCACAGGTTGGCACGCTTCCGGCTGATTTGCGCCGTGTTGTTGTTTTATAGCCGTGCTTTTGGCAGCCGGTACTTTTGTACTTGGGTTTTGTACTTTGTGCTGGCTACTGTTCTTTAGGCATTTTGGTTTTTGTGATCGACTTGCGTTCTGGTTCTAATTATTGGCTAAGTAAAGGTGCTTTTGTCACTCATCTCTGCTCTCCTGCACTGACTTCCATGATCCAGCTACACCCAC
>NW_019949671.1:0-10333 GCF_002910315.2 Salvelinus sp. IW2-2015 | reverse complement strand
GAAGCCCTTTCTTCAGCTTCAACCTACAGTCTTAAGCTCACCTCGAGCCTTTCTTCAGCTCAACCTACAGTCCTAAGGGTCACCTCAAGCCTTTCTTCAGCCTACCTACAGTCTTAAGCTCCACCTCGAGGCCTTTCTTCAGCCTCAACCCTACAGTCTTAAGGCTCCACTCGAGCCCTTTCTTCAGCTCAACCCTACAGTCTTAAGGCACCACCTCGAGCCCTTCTTCAGCCTCAAACCTACAGTCCTTAAGGGTCCACCTCAAGCCCTTTCTTCAGCCTCAACCTACAGTTTAAGGCTCCACCGTCGAGGCCTTTCTTCAAGCCTCAACCTACAGTCCTAAGGCCCCCCTCGAGCCCTTTTTCAGCCTCAACTACAGTCTTAAGGCTCCACTCGAGCCCTTCTTCGCTCACCCTACCGTCCTAAGGGTCCACCTCAAGCCTTCTTCAGCCTCAACCTACAGTCTTAAGGCTCCACCTCGAGCTTTCTTCAGCCTAACCCTACAGTCTTAAGGCTCACCTCGATGCCTTTCTTCAGCCTCAACCTACAGTCCCTAAGGACACCTCGAGCCCTTTCTTCAGCCTCACCCTACAGTCTTAAGGCTCCACTCAAGCCTCAGTTTCAAAACCCCAGAAAGCAACCGTATTTCACTATTTATTGTGGGGGGGGGGAATTTTTACCCCTTTTGTCTACCAATTTCGTGATACCAATTTCGATCCAATTACGATCCTTGTCTCCTCGCTGCAAAGAGGCGAAGGTCAGTCATGCGTCATCTGAAACATGGACCCGCAAACGCGCCCCTTAACACCGCACGCTGAACCCGGGGAGCTGTGCCAGAGGAAACACTGTTCAACTGACGACCGAAGTCAGCCTGCAGGCGACCGGCCCGCAACAACGAGTCACTAGACATATGAGCCGAGTACACCCCCTCCGGTCAAACCTCCACCCCGGCAAACCTCCCCTAACCCAGAATGACGCTGGCCCAATTGTGGCTGCGGCCACCCTATGGGACTCCGGTCACGGCCGATCTTAACACTGCCTGGGATCGAACCGGGGTCTGTGGTGATGCCTCAAAGCACTGCATGCAGTGCCTCGACGCTGCGCCACTCGGTAAGACGCTGACCACTTCGGTAGCCCGCTTGCGCACTCGGTCCGACCGCTGAGCCACCGGTAGACCGCTGGGCCACTCCGTAAACCGCTTGGAGCCATCGGTAGACCGCTGCGCCACTCCGTACCCGCTGGAGCCACTCGGTAGACCGCTGCGGCACTCCGTAAACGCGCTGGAGCCACTCGGTAGACGCTGCGGCCACTCGGTAGACCGTGCGGGTAGACGTGCGCCACTCGGTAGACCGCTGCGGGTAGACCGCTGCGCCATCGATAGATCCGCTGCGGTAGACCGCTGCGCACTCGTAAACGGCTGCGCCACTTCGGTAGAGCCGCTGCGGCCACTCGTAGACGCTGCGCTCCATCGGTAGACGCTGGCTCGGTAGACGCTGCGGGTAGCGCTGTCGCACTCGGTTAAACGTGCGCAACTCGTAAACCGTCTGGCCCCACTGGTAACAGTGAGCCCACTCGGTAGACGCTGCGCTCACTCGTAGACCGCTGAGGCCTGGTAGACCGCTGGAGGCACTCGAGACCGCTGCGCCACTCGGTAGACCGCTGCGCGTAGACCCGCTGCCGCCACTCGGCTAAACCGCTGGGCACTCGTAAGACCGCTGCGCCCCTACGGTAACCGCTTGGAGCCACTCCGTAAACCGCTGGTCACTCGTAGGACCGCTAGCCACTCGGTAGACCGCTGGCCACTCGGTAGACCGCGCGCAACTCGGTAGACCGCTGCGCCACTCGGTAGACCCACTCGTCACGCGGCCTCGTAACCGTGCGAACTTCGTAGAGACCGCTGCGCCACTCGTAAACCGCTGGAGCCACTCGGTAGACCGCTGAGCCCTCGAGAACCCTCCCAGCTCGGTAGGACGCTGCGCCACTCGGTAGACCGCTGCGCACTGAGTAGACCGCTGCGCCACGTCGGTAGACCGCTGCGCCACTCGTAACCGTGACTCGGAACGCTGCGACTCGGACGCCTCACTCGGTAGACGCTGCGCCACTCGTAGACCGGCTGCGCACTCGGTAGACCGCTGCGCCACTCGGTAGGACCGCTGCCGCCACTCGGTATGACCCGCGCCTGAAGCCGCCCACTCGTAGACCGCATGAACGCTGCGCCACTCGTAGACCGCTGCGCCACTCGGTAGACCGCTGCGCCACTCGGTAAACCGCTGCGCCACTCGGTAAACCGCATGAGCCACTCGGTAGACCGCTGTCGCCACTCGGTAAGTGAGCACCGTGGCCGCTTGCCCCCCCCACTCGGTAGACGCTGCGCCAACTCGGTAGACCGCTCAGGTACCGCTGCACTCGGTAAACCGCTGCGCCACCGGTGGACCGCTGCGCCACTCGGTAACGCTGCGCCCACTTCGTAAACCCGCTGCCGCACTCGTAGACCGCTGCCGGCCACTCGGTAGACCGCTGCGCCACTCGCGTAGACCGCTGCGCCACTCGTAGACCGCTGCGCCACTCGGTAAAAGACCGCTGAGCCATCTCCCGTAGACCGCTGCGCCACTCGGTTAACCGCTGCGCCACTCGTAGACCGCTGCGCCACTCGGTAGACGCGAGCCACTCGGTAGCCGCTGGAGTCCACTCGGTAGACTCGCTGCGCCCTCGGTAGAACCGCTGAGCCCATCGGTAGACCTGCGCACTCGGTAGACCGCTGCGCCACTCGGCTGGTACCGGTGCCGCTGCGCCACTCGGTAGACCGCTGCGGCACTCGAAAATGATAGACGCTGCGACCGGACCCAGCCAGGTAGACCGCTGCGCCACTCGGTAGACCGCTGCGCCTGCGGTAGACCGCTGAGCCACTCGTAGAACCGCTGCGCCATCGGTAGACGCTGGAGCACTCGGTTAGAGCCGCCTGCGCCACTCGGTAGACCCGGAAGCCTGGTAGAGCCGCGAGCCATCGGTAGACGCTGGAGCCACTCGGTAGACCGCTGCGGCACTCGGTAGACCGTGAGCCACTGCGCTAGCACTGGTAGACCGCTGAGCCACTCGGTAGGAACCGCTGCGCACTACGTAGACGCTGAGCCACTCGGTAGACCCGTTGAGCACAGTACGTGACGCCCTGAAGACTCGGGACCCTGCAGCCACTCGTAGACCGCTGAGCACTCGGTAGACCGCTGCGCCACTCGGTAGACTCGCTGAGCACTCGGTAGACCGCTGAGCCACTCGGTGCGACCGCTGGCCTCGGACCGGCTGACCGACTGTAGCACCGGCTAGAGCGCTGGCACTCGGTAGGACGCTGAGCCACTCGGTAGACCGCTGCGCCACTCGGCTAGACCGCTGAGCCAACTCGGTAGACCGCTGCGCCACTCCGTAAACCGCTTGGAGCCAATCGGTGCGACCGCTGACACTCGGTAGACCGCTGCGCCACTCCGTAAAAACCGCTGGAGCCACTCGGCTAGACGCTGAGCATGGCCGCACTCGCGTACGCGGCTAGACGCTAGCCACTCGCGTAGACCGCTGCGCACTCGTAGAACCGCTGAGCCAACTTCGGTAGACCGCTGCGGTAACCGCTGCACCACTCGGTAGACCGCTGCGGGTAGACGCTGCACCACTCGGGTAGGACCGCTGCGCCCTCGCTAGGACGCTGCACACTCGGTAGACCGCTTGCGCCACTCGGTAAACTGTATTTTTTAACATTCAGTGTGGTGTTAGAAGGTTAGTTTCAGGACTCTTGTTAGACCTATGAGATTTTCAGTACTGTTGTCATGTCGAAAAATAATTACTACTCTCTCTCCTCCCCCCTCCCTCTCTCTCCTACCACCCTCCTTGCTCGATTCCCCCCCTCCCCTCTCGCCTTCCCCCTTAGCTCTCTCACTCGCCGTCGTCGCTCTTCCCCTCTCTCTCGCTCTCTCACCCTCCCTCGCTCTCGCCCCCCCCTCTCTCCCCCCCTCCCCCCTCTCTTCCTCCCCTCCTCTCTCTTTCTCTATCTATCTCTCTTACTGCTGTAACGTAATGCTCTACACTGCTCTTTTTACAAGACTCCTGCTGTGTAGATATGGCTATCATCAATATAATGGGCTTCTTACCTCACACACACACGCACGCACGCACGCACGCACGCCGCACACACACCACACACACACACACACACACACACACCACACACACACACACACACACACACCACACACACACACACAGGTCTACGGTGTACTTTACACATATCTAGAGAACACACACTCTCACAACATGATTGTACAACATAAACACATAAACACACACATACACACTTACAATTGTGCACATGAAACACAAAAAACACACCGGACACACACACACACACATAAACACACAACACACACACACACAAAGTCTCCTTTAAACATAATTTTCATGTAATTCATAGACAACCACCCTGACACTGACTGTGTGCGGCACTAAACCCAGGAACTGTCTTTCTTAAAATGTTCTGATTCATGTTTAATCTACGTTTTTAAACGTTTGGGGTGGAAAAGATATGTATATTTGTGTATATATATACAGTACCAGTGAAAGTTTGACACACCTACTCATTCAAGGGATTTTCTTTATTTGTACTATTTTCTAACATTGTAGAATAATAGATGAAACATTCAAAACTATGAAATAACACATATGGAATCATGTAGTAACCAAAAAGTGTTAACAATTCAAAAAAATTTTATTTTGAGATTCTTCAAAGTAGGAACCACCCTTGCCTTGATGACAGCCTTTGCAACACTTTTGGCATTATCTCAACCAAGCTTCATGAGATAGTCACCTGGAATGAATTCAATTAACAGGTGTGCTTGTTGAAAGTAATTTGTGGAATTTTCTTTCCTTTTTAATCGTTTGGGCCAATCAGTTGTGTTGTGACCAGGTAGGGGTGGTATACAGAAGATAGCCCTATTTGTAAGAGACCAAGTCCATATTATGGCAAGAAGCAGCTAAGTAAGCAAACAGACAACAGTCCATAATGTGTAATATATTTCTCTACCTATATAAATGTTAATTTGATAATGTATCATAAGGAATAACTTATAGGCTACAAAATATAAAAAATGACATTTTACTGATTATAAAGCATGTGATCTTTTTCCTTGTAGCCTAAATCCCTAAACCCCCACCCTCACCCGTACCACCGGAGGAGAGGAGAGGTGTGGATGGAGTGAGAGAGGAGGAGGAGAAAGTGGGAGGAAGAAAGGAGGAGGAGTGGAGGAGAAAGTGGAGAGGAGGAGGAGGAGGAGGAGAAAGTGGAGAGGAGCGAGAGGAGGAGGAAGGAGGAGGAAGAAGGAGAGAGGATGGATGTTTGTTTATCCTACTAACCTCAGTTGGGCTGAACCTAGAAGGTTTAGTAAACGTTTGCTGTCCTTTTTTTTAGTCTAATGCCGTAATACACAGCTAATACACACACGTTGTGACACTCGCGCGCACATCACACACACACACACACACACTCACACACAACACACTAACGGTTTATCTTACCCTCCAGCAGTGTTGGGAGGCAAAGGGAGGGCAAAACACACACACCACCCCCTTCACCGTGTTATCCTGTCTTTCCCACAGCGTCTGGTTGGTAGGCTGCCAGGCCAGTCTAAATCTCTCTCTCTCATACCATATTGATGTACAGTGTATTCAGAAAGTATTCCAGAGCCCTTGACTTTTTCCAAAATGTATATGTTACAGCCTTATTCTAAATGTATTAAATTGTTATTTTCCCTCATCAATCTTAACACAATACCTATAATGACATCACAATACCCGCAAATGACAACACATACCTATAATGACATCACAATAGCCCATAACAACGAAGCAAAAACAATGTTTTAGATTTTTTTAGCAAATTTCTAAACATAAAAAAACTGAAATATAACATTTCTAATAGAATTCAGACCCTTTACTCATACTTTGTTGAAGCACATTTTGTAGCAATTACAGCCTCAAGTCTTCTTGAGTATGACGCTACAAGCTTGGCACACCTGTATTTGGGGAGTTTCTCCCATTCTTCTCTGCAGATCTCTCAAGCTCTGTCAGGTTGGTGGGGAGCGTCGCTGCACAGCTATTTTCAGGTCTTTCCAGAGATGTCGATCGGGTTCAAGTCCGGGCTCTGGCTGGGCCACTCAAGGACATTCAGAGACTTGTCCCTGAAGCCACTCCTGTGTTGTCTTGGCTGTGTGCTTAGGGTCGTTGTCCTGTGGAAGGCGAACCTTGGCCCCAGTCTGAGGTCCTGAGCACTCTGAAGCAGGTTTTCATCAAGGATTCTCTCTCTCTCTCTATCCCTATTTCTCTCTCTCTACCCTCTCACCCTTACTCCCTCTCTCTCACTCTCTCTCTCTCTCCCTCCCCCTCTGTCTCTCTACCCCTATTTCTCTCTCTCTCCCTTCTCTCACTCCCCCCTCTCTCTGTCTCTCTGTCTCTCTCTCTCTCTCTTCTCTTCTCTCCTCCACCTCTCTCTCTCCTCTCTCTCTGTCTCCCCCCCCCCCCCCCATGCAGGGTCAAGTTGATGCGTTCTTAAGGCCAGTCTCTGGGCATCAGTATCATGGGGTAGAGGGATGGGCAGCAGGCTGAGCAGTGGAGAGGTGATGAGAGGGTGTTCATTAAACACATCACACCAGAACGCCCTGCTGGACACAGGCACCCTGAAGACTGGAGACAGGATACTGGAGGTAGGGAGGAGAGGAGAAGGGAGAGGGGAGAAGAGGAGAAGGGAGAGGGAGAGAGAGAAGGGAGAGGGGAGACTGGATACTGGAGGTAGGGAGAGAGGAGAAGGGAGAGGGGAGAGAGGAGAAGGGAGAGGGGAGAGAGGAGAAGGGAGAGGGGATGTGTTTGTGTGTGTATATGTTTGTGATGAGTGTTCATTAAAGAGGTGTGTGTGTTTCTTCCTTCTGGTGACTTTTCCTGGCCACACATCACCTGATTCTTCTTCATTTTCATCGTCCTCTTCCTCTTTTACGTCTTCTTCTTCTACTTCTTCTACTTCTTCTTCTACTTCTTCTTCTACTTCCTCTGCTTCTTCTTCTACTTCTTCTACTTCTACTTCTTCTTCTACTTCTTCTTCTACTTCCTCTGCTTCTTCTTCTACTTTTTCTACTTCTTCTTCTACTTCTTCTTCTACTTCTTCTTCTGCTTCTTCTACTGCTTCTTCTTCTGCTTGCTCTTTGAAGTCTAGGCTGATTAACTGTAATGTACTGCTGATGTAAACAGGGCTTCAGGAATGCATTTGATTGGTTGATGTATTGCTGATTGATCAGGTCGGAGGCATGGATCTGAGAGATGCCAGTCATGAGCGTGCAGTGGAGGCCATCCGTAGTGCTGGAGACCCTGTTGTCTTCCTGGTGCAGACTGGACAACACAAATCACAGGTTGGTTTAGTTTGGAACTGCCACTCACATGTACGCATGCACACACATGTCCTCTGATATCATGTGACGTCTCTCTCTCTGTCTCTTCTGTGTTTCATATCCTCTCCCCGTCAGTCGTCTCCTGTGCTCTCCAACCATGAGAGGCAAGCCTCAGCGTCACACAGCGACTCACTGAACAACAGGGTTTGTAATTCTGTGTGTCTTCCCATTTATTGTATTAGAATATTATATATATTCTGTGTAGAATGTGYATCTATGTATCATAGTATTTGATGTTAGAATATAGAACAGCTTGGCAACTTTAATGTTTTGTTTACTAGAACATAGAGTTGGCTAGAGGGCACATCAATGATGCRGTCAATGRTAAAACAGGTGCATATTCTATCCAACTCTTTGTACGAGACACGTGCAGGTAGTCGTGAGGTTGTTGTGTCACGTCTAGTCTGTGTTGTTGATTCCCATGTGTTTTCCTCATAGAGACAGAACTATACCTTATAAGTGTGTACTCTGTACTCTGTACGTGGTGTGGTTTTCCTCATAGAGACAGAACTATACCTTATAAGTGTGTACTCTGTACTCTGTACTCTGTACGTGGTGTGTTTTCCTCATAGAGACAGAACTATACCTTATAAGTGTGTACTCTGTACTCTGTATCTCTGTACGTGTGTGTGTTCCTGTGTGGCCTGTATATAGATGCCAGAGAGTCACAGTGGTTGTTCCTTAGTCTCTCCCCCGCCAACCCCTTCACCCCTACTCCCTTTAAGGTTCGTACACCTGTGTGTGATGAGACTGTAACCATAACCCTAAAAACAGACATACCCTCTATTCATATACTGCACTAATACAGCCTCTCACCAGCACTAATACAGACCTGTCTACATGTGTGTATTATATGGGGTGTGTTTGTTTTGAACACACCCTGTATTCCTTTGTTGTCCCGGCGTCTTCAGCCAACAGCCAATAGGACTGTCAGGAGAAGCCCCACAACTGTCTCTGCAACCAATCACACGGAGAGACACGGAAGACGACAGCTGGAGTGGGTTACACCACGCGCACGCACCTACACACACACACACACACACACGTGCGCACGCACGCACACACCTACACACACACACACACACACACACAAACACACACACACACGCACGCACGCACACCACACAAGCACGCACCTACACATACACACACACACACAAAACACACACGCACGCAGCACGCACACACCTACACACACACGCACGCGCGCACCTACACACCCACACACACACTCATTATAGGCCTGCAGAAAGAAGGAGGGGATTGAACAGAATAACCACTAGTCTCCTAGACACTGACAAGGTGGGGATTGAACCAGAATAACCACTAGTCTCCTAGACACTGACAGGAGGGGATTGAACAGAATAACACTAGTCCTCTAGACACTGCAGGAGGGGATTGAACCAGAATAACCACTAGTCTCCTAGACACTGACAGGAGGGGATTGAACCAGAATAACCACTAGTTCCTAGACACTGACAGGAGAGGATTGAACCAGAATAACCACTAGTCTCCTAGACACTGACAGGAGGGGATTGAACCAGAATAACACTAGTCTCCTAGACACTGACAGGAGGGGATTGAACCAGAATAACCACTAGTCTCCTAGACACTGACAGGAGGGATGGAACCAGAATAACCACTAGTCTCCTAGACACTGACAGGAGGGGATTGAACCAGAATAACCACTAGTCTCCTAGACACTGACAGGAGGGGATTGAACCAGAATAACCACTAGCCTCCTAGACACTGACAGGAGGGGATTGAACCAGATAACCAAGTCTCCTAGACACTGACAGGTGGGGATTGAACCAGAATAACCACTAGTTCCCTAGACACTGACAGGAGGGGATTGAACCAGAATAACACTAGTCTCATAGACACTGCAGGAGGGGATTGAACAGAATAACCACTAGTCTCCTAGACACTGACAGGAGAGGATTGAACCAGATAACCACTAGTCTCCTAGACACTGACAGGAGGGGAACCAGAATAACCACTAGTCTCCTAGACACTGACATGATTGGATTGAACCAGAATAACCAGTAGTCTCCTAGACACTGACAGGAGGGGATTGAACCAGAATAACCACTAGTCTCCTAGACACTGACAGGAGGGGATTGAACCAGAATAACCACTAGTCTCCTAGACACTGACAGGAGGGGATGGAACCAGAATACCACTATAGTCTCCTAGACACTGACAGGAGGGGATTGAACCAGAATAACCACTAGTCTCCTAGACACTGACAGGAGGGGATTGAACCAGAAATAACCACTAGCCTCCTAGACACTGACAGGAGGGGATTGAACCAGAATAACCACTAGTCTCCTAGACACTGACAGGTGGGGATTGAACCAGAATACACTAGTCTCCTAGACACTGACAGGAGGGGATTGAACCAGAATAACACTAGTCTCCTAGACACTGACAGGAGGGGATTGAACCAGAATAACCACTAGCCTCCTAGACACTGACAGGAGGGATTGAACCAGAATACCCACTAGTCTCCTAGACACTGACAGGAAGGGATTGAACCAGAATAACCACTAGTCTCCTAGACACCTGACAGGAAGGGATTGAACCGAATAACCACTGACAGGAGGGGATTGACAGAATAACCATAGTCTCCTAGACACTGACAGGAGGGATAGAACCAGAATAACCACTAGTCTCCCAGAATAACCACTAGTCTCTAGACACAGACAGGAAGGATTGAACCAGAATAACCACTGACAGGAGGGGATTGAACCAGAATAACCACTAGTCTCCTAGACACTGCAGGAGGGGATAGAACCAGAATAACCACTAGTCTCCTAAGAATAACCACTAGTCTCCTAGACATGACAGGAGGGTATTGA
>NW_019949670.1:0-18560 GCF_002910315.2 Salvelinus sp. IW2-2015 | reverse complement strand
AATACATTATCACGGCTATTGTTATATGCTGGTCTAATACATTTATCAGGCATATTGTCTATTGTTCTGTTCTAATACCATTATCACGGCATATTTGTTCTATTTGCTGGTCTAATACTATTATACAGCATAATTGGCTATTGCCTGGTCTAATACATGTATCACGGATTTGTAGTATACCTGGGAATACTTACAGTATTGTCTATATACCTAGGTCTATGATATTAATCACAGCTCATATTGGCCCTTCGAATGAAGTGGACCCCAGTTATGTGTGCTTAACATAACAATTATAAGGCATAGTTGTCTATATGCTGGTCTATATAATTATCACAGGATGCAGGGTTAAGGTTTGAGGCTTATATGTATTAAACGGAATTGCAGGTTAAGGTTAGGACTTTATGTCTTACAGGACGCAGGGTTAAGGGTTGGCTTTATGCTTAACAGAGCATGAGGTTAAGGTTAGGCTTAGTATGTTATAGCAGGACATGCAGGGTTAAGGGTTAGGCTTTTATTGTGCTTACAGGACATGCAGGGTTAAGGTTAGGCTTTTGATGTCTTTGACAGGGAACTGCGGGTTAAGGTTGGCTTTATGTCATACCAGGACATGCAGGGTTACGTTAGGCTTAATGCTTACCAGCATCGCAGGGTTAAGGTTAGGCTTTATGGCTTACCAAGGATGCAGGTTAAGGTTAGGCTTTATGGTTACCAAGGACATGGCAGGGTTTAGGTTAGGCTTTAATGTATTACAGGAAATGCGGTTAAGGTTAGGCTGTTATGTTTACAGGACATTGCAGAGCCTAGGCCAGGGACCGCCTGGAGCCAGACAGTATCCTAGAAATAATCACTGCTCTCCAACTCAGACACAGGCGAGTTCCCGACGCTTTTTCATAATAGAACACAACATACAGAACTCAGTTAGAACGCCAGGAGTTTTATCCTGGAACGAGTGGCCCTACAGGATAACCCTATACTCGACTTGGGCAGGGGGTTACCGGGCTGATACGGCAACACTGTCAAATGTTCTACTGCTTTGAGCTCCTGTTCCTCTTATAGAATTTATTCTAATAGTATTGTGGAGCGTCCTTGGGTTCTCTTTGTAAAATATATATCTCTAAAGTATTGTGGAGGCTCCTGTCTCTATAGAATATTATCTCTACAGTATTGTGGAGCTCCTGTTCCTCTTATAAATTTATCTCTAAAGTAATTGTGGAGCTCCTGTCTCTTTATAGAATATTTCTCTAAAGTTGTGGGAGGCTCTGTTCCTCATTGATAGAGATTATTCTAAATATTGATGGCGCCTGTTCTCTATGAATATTATCTATAAAGGTTTGTGGAGCTCCTGTTTACTCTTCTATAGAATAGTAGTTCTAAGTCTTGTGGGGCTCCTGTTCTCTTTATAGAATATTTATCTCTAAAGTATTGTGGAGCTCTGTACCATTTATAGAATATTATCTCTAAAGTATTGTGGAGCTCTGGTTCCTCTTATGAATATTATCTATAAAGTATGTGGAGCTACTGTTCCTCTTTATAGACTATTATCTTAAGTATTGTGGGCTCCTGTTTCTCTTAAGTAGAATATATATCTTAAAGTGTTGTGGGCTCTGTTTCCTTTTATGATATTATTTAAAGTATTGTTGGATCTGTTCCTCTTTATAGAATATTACTCTCTAAAGTATGTGGAGCGCTCTGTTCCTCTTGTAGAATATTATCGTCTAAGTATTAGTGGAGCTTCTGACTAAATAAAAAGACCCAAAATGAGAACGGAACCGATTCAGTCAAGTCAAAATAGATTTCCAGTTAAAATTTTCTAAAATGTCAGTACTGGGGCCGGGTTTTCCTGATAACATATATGATCATGGTAAACCGCTGGCCTAAAATCATGATATGGTAACTGGATATAAAATCATGATCATGGTAAAACACCTGGGCCCTAAATATGATAAAACCTGGATCTAAAATTCATGATCATGGTAAACCTGGTCTAAATCATGATAAACCTGGATCAAATATGATCAGGTAAAACCCTGGATCTAAATATCATGATATGGTAAAACCATGGCTCTAACAAAGTAAGTATATTTCAGCCTTTCCAGAGGAGATGGACAGGTCTGTCTGATCTGCCTGCTGCTGTCTTGTGTTGTCTGCCTGTCTGCTGTTGTCTGTTGTGTCTGTCTACGTGTGTAGTCTGCGTTTGTCTACCTGCTGTCTGTTACTGTCTGTCTGTCTACTGTCTGTGTGCTGTTACCTGTCTGTCTGTGTCTGTTACTGTGTCTGTCTGCAACAACACTACTTCCGGCGCCGATAGAGATGGCAGCCTCGTTTCGCGTTTTGGAAAATATTGGCAGTATTTGTTTTTTTAGCGTGTTATTTCCTTAATCGGTACGCCGGGTATCTTAGGTTTTCCATTTACATACAGTCGGGGAGACTCTGAATATAGATTCGTCAACTCACATCGTTCTCCAGGAATATGACTTTCCGAACGGATCCAGTGTTTTGCCTTCAACACAATACAATGTCTGATCCAGCGCGACCCTGGCGACGCGAAAAGGGGAAACGTGGCGGTCTCGTGGTCAGATTCGAGACGGGCACATCGGCTCCACTCCCTAGCATAACCTTATCGCCAATGTCAGTCTCTTGAATAAGGTTGATGAAATCGAGCACGGGTAGCATTCGAGAAGACATAGGGATTGCAACGTGCTCTGCTTCACGGAAACATGGTAATAAGGGAGCTAAGAGTCGGTGCAGCCGCTGGTTTCTCCATGCATGCGCCGAGGAAACAAACATTTTCCGGTAAGAGAGGGGCGGGGTATGCTTATTGATTAACGAACGAAGTGGTGTGACCTCATAATAACACAAAAGAACTCAGTCGTTCTGTTACCTGATCTAGAACTCTCACAATCACATGTCGCCGCATTTATTACAAGGGATTTCGTCAAAATACTAAGCCGTATAACATTCCCCCAAGCACACATCGATGGCCTTGAAGAACTTTATTGACTCTTTGTAAACTGGAAACAAACCTGAGGCTGTTCATGTAGCTGGGGATTTAACCGGCTAATCTAAAACAAAACTCCCTAAATCTATAGCATTCGATTGTGCTAACAGGGTGGAAAACATGACCATTGCTACCTAATTTCCGCGACGTTACAGGCCTCCCCGCCCCCTTTCGGAAAGCTGACAAGACTCATTTAGACCAGGCATATAGCCAATATGCCGTGATAATGTATTAGACCAGGCAWATAGCCAATATAGCCAATACTGCCCAAACCTCATTCCTACAGAACTATTTTTAATGGGTTCATGTTACATAATGTTTATATATATATATAATCTGAGCGGTAGATCTCGGCATTCTTTTAGACTTGTGAAAGTGATCTTGAAAGATAGTGACCATTGTTCTAGTTTATCATTGTACCATCTAACCTGCTGTGAACTATCTTTTCAATAACCCAAAATATTGTCTTTTCTGCCGGTGTACAAAAAAACGAAAGTAAAAGACACAACAAAAAAAAAACTAAACTTAAGAACCGGGAAGCATAGAAACATGGCACATAGAACAGATATTCCGCTTCTTAGACTGGCTTTCAATGAGAATGACGGATCTATAACCCACATTTCTATGTGAATTTGGTCAGGTCGCCCGAAAGGTTCATATTTTCAGCTTTAGAGGGTTCACCCGAATGACACATTGGTTTCCTTACCCTGTCAGCAGTCTATGGGCATGGTATGACAGCCTTCCAATCTTTTGGTTATATTCCCCTGGCACTGTTTACACAAATCCCATTCAAGTCATGGTACCGATATATAAGAATGTTTTGAACATCTTGTCCAAATCATCAGAAAGTATCAAATCAAATCAAATTTATTTATATAGCCCCTTCTTACATCAGCTGATATCTCAAAGTGCCGTACAGAAACCCAGCCTAAAACCCCCAAACAGCAAGCAATGCAGGTGTAGAAGCACGGTGGCTAGAAAAAACTCCCTAGAAAGGCCAAAACCTAGGAAGAAACCTAGATAGGAACCAGGCTTTGAGGGGTGGCCAGTCTAACATGTATTGTGAAGCTCAACAAAGTCACTTATAGATGATTTGAACATGATATGTAAAAAAAAAAATGCTTATTTCGTTACCATGACCTTTAACCCTAACCCTGTAGGGATCTGTCTCGCTGCCAGGGTCCCTGCCAAGACACCGGTGATTCACTGGTGATTCAACGACCGCCTGTCATTTACCTTATTCCTTACCCCTACAGATGTAGGATATTAATTTGAGACAGTTTGCTACAGCAGGAAAACCACATGAGGACCGACGCATATCAGTCCATTGTAATCAGGGCAGGGCCACATTAGGAACTATTCAGGCCTTTGTTATTACCATGTAAATGGAGGTGGTGGAAGGATACAGGAAGCCCCCTGGTGAGTGGTTAGCCTTTCCTGATCCGTGCTCTCTGAGAGGACAGAGTTCCTCAGTGTGTTCTGAACAGACTCCTCTCTGTCACACACAGCAGCTCTGTTACTGAGACTCTCTGTCGCTGCTCAGGGACATTTTCATTTGAATGGCCAAGCCCACGCAACCACAGAGGAACTAGCATGATCCGCTAGCCCAAGGAAGGTGCCCTCTGCTTCCTGCCTCCTCCCACCCTACCACTTCCTTATTTGGAGAAGTGTCATATAGTCAGTGTGATCTGCATTAACTCTGTGCTGTGGGCTGTCTGCTCATTCTCCATTAGATTTAAATGTCACTCTTCAGGTATATATCGTTTGGTGTGGCTCACTCAGGAAACAGGGGCCTATTTAACGGCCTGTTTCCATGTCATATGACAGTTACCACGGTTGTTTTGTGAGACTGCCTAATTGTTTTTTGTTTACAGATTAATGTCACATCTGTGATGATATATAGTTGTTTTTGTTGTCCTCTCAGACCAGTTTTTCTGAAGTTATCTATCTGGATTTTCACCTATCGGATAGGATTAAATGCATAAACATTTTATAAATAGAACGGACTCATAATTGACTTGAATGGGGACTCCTGTTCTATTCATTATATTTCTAATGCATTTAATCCTGTCCAATGCTGTATGTGAGCCCAGACCACATACAGGAAGTATATATATATATWTTTTTTTAGATTTGAGTCACTTCGATTTTCTCACTTTGATTTGAAGAAGTAAGTAGTTTATATCTGCAGCATCAGAACAGTCAACCTGAGACACGTTGATGTTATAACCTGTCGATGAAGTAAGGGATCATCAACAAGGGGCTATTCATTCAAATTAAAAAATAATGCACGGCATGAAAGGTGTGTTCCACACAACGCTCTAACCTTGAGCTGGTAAAAGGACTGGTCACCCCCTCAGAGCCTGGTTCCTCTCTAGGTTTCTTCCTAGGTTCCTGCCTTTTCTAGGGAGTTTTTCCTTAGCCACCGTGCTTCTACATCGCTTGCTGTTTGGGGTTTTAGGCTGGGTTTCTGTACAGCACTTTGTGACATCTGCTGATGTAAAAAGGGCTTTTATAAATACATTTGATTTGATTAATGATTTACTGGTAATATACACTGAGTGGACAAAACATTAAGAACACCTGCTCTTTCCATGACATAAACTGACCAGGTGAATCCAGGTGAAAGTTATGATCCCTTACTGATGTCACCAGGATTTTTAAGCCTTGTGATAATTGAGACATGGATTGTGTATGTGTGCCATTCAGAGGGTGAATGGGCAAGACAATATTTTTAAGTGACTTTGAACGGGGTATGATAGTAGGTGCCAGGCGCACACCGGTTTCAGCGTGTCAAAAACTACAAAGCTGCTGGGTTTTTKACGCTCAACAGTTTCCCGTGAGAATCAAGAATGGTCCACCACCCAAAGGACATCTAGCCAACTTGACACAACTGTGGGATTGACAACTTGACACAACTCATACCTTGTATGAGAGAGATTTACATGGTTATCAAAACATCACGCCAGGGTAAGCCTACACGAAACACAGCCCTTATTTTAAGTGTTAATAAAAACCTCTATGGGAAAAATGAATAGTGGAAAAACAATTGGAACCATTTCCCTGTTTMACCGCTAGGTTTTATGGGTATTATGACAGTTCACAGTGGGGCTCTATAGGAGTCAACATGGGCCAGCATCCCTATGGAACGCTTGTAGAGTCCATGCCCCGAACTAATTGAGGCTGTTCTGAGGGCAAAAGGGGGGTGTACCTCAATATTAGGAAGGTGTTCCTAATGTTTTGTACACTCAGTGTATGTAACTCTGTGTTAATGATTTGAGTTGTTTTCTCTCCATCCAGGATGCCCATGAGTTGGGTATTAATGCAGTGAGGTTCAGCTCCAGTTGTAACCTGCTTGCTACGGGAGGGACAGACAGATCCATTAAGCTGTGGGACATTAAAGCAGGTATGGGAATGAGTGTTCAGACCTATGCATCATTAACCACCTTACACTGCTGTACATAGTACATAGTGAATATGGGCACATCTCACTACTAACTACTACTACTACTACTACTACTACATTACTACTGTTACACTACTATACTACTAACTACTGGTACATAATGAATATGGGCCACATCTCACTACTACTACTATATGTACTACATATACTACTACTACTACTGTACATAATGAATATGGGCACATCTCACTCTACTACTACTACACTGATACTACTACTACTGTACATAATGAATATGGCACATCTACTCACACTAGTTACTCTACTACTACTACTACTACTACTACTGTTACTACTACTACTACTACTACTACTGTCATAATGAATATGGGCAACATCTCACTACTACTACTCCTGCTACTACTACTACTACTACTCTACTGACTACTGTACATAATGAATATGGGCACATATCACTACTACTACTACTACTACTTACTACTACTACTATACTACTACTACTACTACATACTACTGAGTACATAATGATATTGGGCACATATCACTAATACTTACTACTACTCACTACTACTACTACTACTGTACATAATGAATAATGGGCACATAACTCACTACTACTACTACTACTACTAACTACTACTGTACAGTAATGAAGATGGGCACATATCACTACTACTACTTACTAACTACTGCTTGACATCACTACTAAGACTACTCACTCTGTACTACTGTACAAACACTGATATGGGCACATCTCACTAACTACTACTACTACTACTACTACTACTACACTCAACGTACTCACAGTGTACTATGGGACAACACTCTCCACTATATAACTACTACATACTACTACTGTACAACCTAATGAATATGGGCACATCTCACTACTACTACTACTACTCTACTACTGTACATAATGAATATGGGCAATCTCACTACTACTACCTACTCACTACTGACTACCTACTACTTACTACTGGTAACAATAATTGAATATGGGGCACATCTCACTACTACTACTACTACTACATCTACTGTTGACATAATGAATAGGGGCAACATCTCCTACTACTAACTACTATAATACTCCACCAACTACTGTATACTACTACTACTACTGAACTCAACTGTACATAATGAATATGGGCACATCTCACTACTACTCACTACTACTACTACTACTATACTTGACTATAGCTACATGAATATGGGCACATCTCACAACTACTATACATCACTACTACTACTACTACTACTTATTGACACTACTCTTCTACATCACTATGTACATAATGAATATGGGCACATCTCACTACTACTACTACACTCACTACTACTACTACACTGTACATAATGAATATGGGCACACTCTACTACTACTACTGACTACTACTACTACTACTACTACCATACTACTACTACTACTACTGTATAACTACTATGATACTCATCTACTACTACTACACTACTATGGTACATAATGAATATGGGCACATCTCACTACTACTACTAGGACTTACTGATTCACACTACATAATATACACATACCTCTAACTATTACTACTACTACTGTATCCACTCCACTTAGGAGTTGGTGCGCTTACTGCACATACTGATTAGGCACGGCACTATGAATATCAGGAGCTATCACAAGCTATACTACTACCCGTACTACTAACTAACTAATACTACTACTAGTACATAATGAATATGGGCACATCTCCACTACTACTACTACGTACTACTACTACTACTACTACTGTAACAATAATGAAATATGGGCACTCTCACTACTACTACTCTACTGTACTACTGACTCCACTACTACTTACTGTCATAATGAATGGGCACATATCTCACTACTAACTACTACTACTACATACTACTATCTACACTACTACTACTGTACATAATGAATATGGGCACATCTCACTACTATACTACTACTACATCTACTACTTGTACATAATGAATATGGGCACATTCATATCCTACTACTACGTACTAACTGTAATAATGACATTCAATACCTACTACTACTGACTACTCACTGTACTACCTTTACTGACTACTACTACTACTACTACTACTACTACTACTACTGTACATAATGAATATGGTCACAATCTCACTACTACTACTACTGTACTACTACTACTAACTCACTACTATACTACTAACTACTGTACATAATGAATAGGGCACATCTCACCTACTACTTCTACTCACTACTACTTATACTGACTAACTACTACATACACTACTACTACTGATACACATATCACTAACATACTACATGTCAATGAGGGCAACATCTCACTACTACTACTACTACTACTACTACTACACTACTACTGTACATTAATGAATATGGGCACATCTCAACTACTACTACTACTACTACTACTCACTACTACTGTACTCTACTGTTTCATAATGAATATGGGCACATCTCACTATGCACTACTACTTACTGCTACTACTACTACTACTACTATGCACATACTGAATATGGGGCACATACTCACTACTACTACTACTGCTACTACTACTACTACTACTCTGTACATAATGAATATGGGCACTATCCTCAAACTACTACTCTTACACTACTACAACTCTATATACTATACCTGACGTATACATATATGTACATCTATGATAGGGCACTACTCACTACTCACTACTATACTACTACTATCTACTTGTACATAATGAATATGGCACATTTGCTTATCTCTCACTACTTACTCTAACTTACTACTAGATACTGCTACTTTATGTAGCATCACATGAACTAATACTGGGGCACATCTCACTACTTACTAACTACTACTATTTACGACTAACTACTACTACTACTACTACTGTAAACATAATGAATATGGGCAACATCTCCAACTACTAACTACTACTATAACTATACTACTGCTAAGTAACTTTCAATGCTATACTTCTACTTACTACTATGTACTACTATAACGATCATGGAACATCTCTACTATACTCACTCTACTACTACTACTATATACTACTTCTACTAACTACTATACTACTCTGTACATAATGAATATGGCAAATCCAAACATCTACTAACTACACTACTACTATTGACTACTACGTAACAATAATGAAATATGGGCACATCTCACTACTACTACTATATGACTGACTAACTACTTCTATACTTACTATACTATCTTAACTACTATACTACTCTACACTGTAACATTATGAATATGGGCACACCCTTCTTCTCACCACTACTAGAAATACTACTGTTGACTTCATACTGATACTATTACTTACTTACTACTACTACTAGCTGTACATATGAATATGTATCACTACTACTGACTACTACTGACTACTGGTACTCTATAACACTAGCTAACTTCTATGTACTACTTAACTACTACTACTATGTACATAATGAATATGGGCACATATCTAACTACTATACTACTACACTACTACTAATCTACTACTATACTACTACTACTACTTGTACATAATGAATATGGGCCATCATCTCACTACTACTACTACTACTATTTATACTAAACTACATGCTAACTAACTATACTACTATATACTATACTTGTAGATAATGAATATGGGCACATCTCACACACTACACTAACTACTACTACTACTACTGTACTACTACTACTAACTACTACTGACTGTACATAATGATATGGGGCACATCTCACTAACTACTACTACTACTACTAACTACTACTACTACATACTACTACTGTACATAATGAAATATGGCACATTATGAATATACTACTTACTACACTACTACACTACTACTGTACATAAAATGAATATGGGCAACATCATCACTAAACTGCACTAACTTATACTCTACTACTGACTATCTACTACGTTATATACTNTCCACCACTGTGCGTGCACTGTCTAGATGTGAACACCCTATACCAGACCCCCTCGCCCTACACACACAAGCGGGGGCCGTCCCACCCCTAACACAACGCACAGGAGGGTAGTTGGAACACCCTACAGACCCCCCTTCCAACCACCTCCCACCCCCTTAACACACGCCACAGTTTGGACACACCCTCTCATACATGACCCCCCTCCACATCAACACCCTTCCCAAACCCTAAACATACGCACAGTTGACACCCTACAGACCCCCGCCACACACACCCTCCCCTTAACAACGCACACGTTTGGACACCCTACAGACCCCCCGCACCACACCCTGTCCCGGACACGACGGCACGGTTTTGGGTTGACACCCGAACAGACCCCCACACACACCCGCCCACGAACCACCCACAGCCGCAACCCCGCCACAACACCTCCGATTCCCCGAAACACGCAGGGACACCGACACCAACAGCCCCCCGCCACACACACCCGCCCACCCTAACACTACGCACAGTTTGGACACCGACAGACTCCCACACACACCCTCCCACCTCTTAAGCAGATCGCAAGTTTGGACACCCTACAGACCCCCCCCCCCAACACACCTCTCACACGCACATTTGAGACCACCCTACTAGACCCCTTCTCACGCCACACCTCCCACCCGTACCAGCACCGGCCAGATTGGAACACCACAGAAGGGGTCTGTGGGTGTCCAACTGTGCGTGTGTGTTAAGGGTGGGACGGGGTTGTGTGTGGAGGGGGTCTGTAGGGTGTCCAACTGTGCGTTGTGTTAAGGTGGGAGGGTGTGTGTGGAGGGGGCTGTAGGGTGTCCAACTGTGCTGTGTGTTAAGGTGGGAGGGTGTGTGTGGAGGGGGTCTGTAGGGTGTCCAACTGTGCGTGTGTTAAGGGTGGGAGGGTTGTGTGTGGAGGGGTCTGTAGGGTGTCCAACTGTGCGTTGTTTAAGGGTGGGAGGTGTGTGTGGAGGGGGTCTTTAGGGTGGTCCACTTGTGCGTTTTTAAGGGTGAGGTGTGTGGTGTGAGGGGGTCTGTAGGTGTCCAACTGTGGTGTGTTAAGGGTGGGAGGTGTGTTGGAGGGGGGTCTGTAGGGTGTCAACTGTGCGTTGTGTTAAGGGTGGAGGGTGTGTGTGGAGGGGGTCTGTAGGGTGTCCAACTGTGCGTGTGTTAAGGGTGGGAGGGTGTGTGTGAGGGGGGTCTGTAGGGTGTCCAACTGTGCGGTTGTAAGGTGGGAGGGGTGTGTGGAGGGGGTCTGTAGGGTGTCCAACTGTGCGTGTGTTAGGGTGGGAGGGAGTGTGTGGAGGGGGTCTGTAGGGTGTCCAACTGTGCGTGTGTTTAAGGGGGAGGGTGTGTGGAGGGGTCTTAGGTGTCCAACTGTGGTGTGGTAGGGTGGAGGAGTGTGTGGAGGGGTCTGTAGGGTGTCAAGCTGTGCGTGTGTAAGGGTGGAGGGAGTGGTTGGGAGAGAGGGTGATAAGAGGTTGCATGGGGACAGACAGACAGATGAGTGCAGTGTGTGTGTGTGTATAGCTGTGTGTGTGTGTGTGTTTGGGGGGTTCGTTAGTGGTACTAAGAGGTTCGTGAGACAGACATAAATCTGGAAGCTATCTGCTGTACCTCACTGAGCTAAAACCAGACTGTGGTTATAAAGTCGTTAAGTCTGCTATGCATTACTTACTGAAGGAGGTTGAGGGGGATTACATGGCCAACTGTAGTGGTTCTGTGGATGGTGCTGCCTGCTTCCGGTCTCTCTGGTTGGTGACAATGACATGAACATGTATTTGGGTTGACATCCATACAAGCATTATACTCCACCCAACATAGTGTTGAAAAAACACGTGGCGTTTCCATGGCGTGTCCATGTTTTGGTTGAACGCTTGTCTGATCTATTGATTGAATCACAGTAGATGACCTGCAGATGACCTCAGAACACATACTGTATTCTAACCCTCCACTGCTAAATAAACACAAAACCATAGCAACCTTTTCACAACACTGCATCCTGTCCTTACACAACCTCCAGTGTATATCCACATACAATGTAAAGTGCTTTGAAATCTAGAACAAAACACGACAATATACATTGTTATACTACTACTACCCACTACTACTATATACCACCACCACTACACTACTACTACCACTACTACTACTACTACCACCACTACTAGTACTACCACTACTACTACTACTACTTACTCACTACTACTATACCACTACTACTACTACTACTACTACTACCACTACTACTACTTACTAATACCACCCACACTACTAACTACTACTACATACTACTACTACCACTACTACTACCACTACTACTACTTTACTACTACTACTACTCCTACTACTCACTATACTACTACTACTACCACTACTACTACTACTTACTATACTACTAGCTACTACTACTACTACTACCACTACTACTACGTATACTACTTACTACTACCACCACTTACTACTACTACTAACTACTAGCTACTACTACTACTACACTACTACTACTACTACTACTACTCACTACTACACACACTACTACTACCACTACTGCTACTAACCCACTACTACCACACTACTACTACTTACACTACTACTCACACTATACTACTCACTACACTACTAACTATACTCTACTACTACTCACTTACTACTACTACCACCACTACTAGTACTACCTACTACTACTACTACTACTACTACTACTACACTACTACTACTACTACTAACTACACACCTACTACTACACTACTACTACACTACTAACTACTACTACCTACTTACTACTACTACACTACTACTACCACACACTACTACTACTACTACTACTACTACTACTACTTACTTACTACCTACTACTACTCTACTACTTAACTCACTACTACCACTACTACTACCACCATACTTACTACCTTACTCACTACACACTACTACTACTACTCACTCACTACTAACTACTACTACTACTACTACTACTACTACTACTACTACACGTACTACTACACACTACTCACTCACCACTACTACTACTACCACTACTACCACTACTACTACCACTTACTACTACTCACTACTACTACCACTACTACTACTGACACTACTACTACTACTACTACACTACCACTACTACTCACTCTACTATACTACTACTACCTACTACTACCACTACTACTACTACTACCACTACTACTACCCACTACTACTACCACTACTACACTACTAACTACTACGACTACTACTACTACTACTATTCACTACTACTTTACCACTACTACCTACTACCACTATTACTACTACTACTACTACTACTCACTACTACTACTACTACCTACCACTACTCTACTACCACTACCACTACTACACTACACACTACTAACTACCACCCTACTACTACTACTACTACTACTACTTACCACTACTACTACTACCACTACTATACCACTACTACTTACCACTACTACACACTACTACACTACTACTACTACTTACTGCTACCACTACTACCTACTACTACCACCACTACTACTACTACTACTCACTACTACTTACTTACCATACTTACTACTACTACTACTCCACTACTACGACTACTTACCACTACTACTACGTACCACTACTACTACACACCACTACTACTACTACTACTACTACTCACTTACTACTACTACTACACTACTAACAACAACTACTAACTCTACTCTACTACACCTCTACTATACTAACTACTACTACGACCACTACACTACTACCACCGATACTACTACTTACCTACCACTACTACCTACTACCTTACTACTACTACTACTACTACCTACTACTACTACTACTACTACTACCCACTTTACTACTAACCACCCACTACTACTACTACTACTACTACTACTACTACTACTACTACAACTACTTACTACCTACTACTACCTACTACCACTACAAACACAACTACTACTACTACTCCTCTAACTACTTACTACATACTACTACTACCACTACTACTACTACCAACCTACTACTACTACACTACTACCACTACTACTACTACCACTACTACTAGACTACTACTACTACTACTACATCACTAACTACTGACTACTACTACTCACCACTACTACTTACCTACCAACCACTACCTACTACTACTACACTACTACTACCACCCGACTACTACTACTACTCTACTACCACTACTAACTACTACTATACCCACTACCTACTACTACTAATACCACTACTACACTACTACTACCCCACTACTATACTACTTACTACCACTATACTGACCACTACTACTTACTCACCACTACTACTACACTACTTACTACCACTACTACCACTAATCTACGATTACTACTACTACTACTACTATCACTACTACTACACACTACTACTTACACACATACCACTCTACTACTACTACATATTTATTCTATACTGACTCTACTATACTCTACTATTCTAACCGTACCTCTTACTACTTACTCACTAGCTACCTACCGTCTGACTACTACTTACTACTACTATCACTTACTCTCTACTAATTAACTACTACTACTTCACTGCTATTATTATACTACTAATACTATACTACTATCACTGCTACTATTATTATCATTACTTACGATTAACTTACTACCACTACTACTACTTACTTACTACTACACTAGTATTATCCACTAACTACTGACTTGCTGCAGTCTGCCAATAGTGAGGATTGGCAAGTCTTATCATTCCGTTTGATATGAATGTGACGGAGGGAGGGGAGGATAGGGTGAGTGGGTGGAGGAGGGGAGGGAGGAAGGGGGAAGAAGCTCATTCTAATCATTTACAGGAGTTGGCTCTGGTTGGCTATTTTAGCCTGTCCGTCACAGCGAGGAGGATGAGGAACAGGCAGCCAACTCCCAGAGGGGAGGAGGAGCCTCCCTCTCTTCCCTTCCTTCCCTGCGTCTCTCTAAGCTCTGATCTACTCACTCTCTCTCTCTCTACCCTCTCTGCCCTTCTTGACTGATTTGCACTCTCTCCCTCCCCTTTTTATATTTCTCCATCATACTGTCTTTCCCTTTACCTGCCCTCCCCTCTTTCCCCCTTTCTCCATATCTCTCTCTCTCTCCCTCCCCCTTCTCTGTCTCTGTGCTTCCATCTTTCTTTCTCTGTACTTTCCTCCCGGGAGGCAGCTCTTGACTCTCTGATGTCCTTCGCATGCCAAATATGACTATTGACATTTCAATTCAGCTGGGTKTTTCTCCACTCTGCTCTAGGCTGATGCCTTATAGCCGGAGGACATTTACATGTCAATGGGACAGACAAAGAGATCCAGAGCGTGCATGGCCCTGCCTTGACAGTGACTGTATGTGACTGTATGGGTGGATTGGTGGACTCTCTAGTAATGAGAAGGGCTTTGTTCACTGGTTGTATGTATTGGGCATACACAACATGTATCCAGACTATTTTTGGTTGACACTATGGTGTGTATATGTTACTGTATTGGTGACACAGTGTATGCTGTGTTGGTCGTATACATACTCTGTCCTTCTGTCTGTCTCTTTCAGACAGACCAACCCCCTCCATAGTGTCTTTGCCGCGGGGAAGGGGGTGAGAGATGGTTAAAAGGGTGAAGAAGTGGATGAAGAGGAGTTGTCCTCCTTTCCTCTCACAAGTGGTTTCCACACGAATGCATCTTCATTTGACGTTCCTGCAATCCTCAGTAATGTGTATTACCTCTCTGATTGGTCCCCCGGTACCAAAATGTCCTGCCTTCTTATGATTATCTACACAGAGATACGTTGCATATGTAAATGGCTATTTGGAGAGACTTGGCTGCGGCTCAAGAGAGGAAAAACCCCTCAGCATTGATCTGGAGCTCTGCGTTTGGCCAGGGTTAAGTGTTCACATTCCATTAGGACCATATTTATGCAGGGGTTTGTATAATTAGGCCAGAGTCAATCCCCATTAMTGCTTAGCACTATTGAGCAGCTGCTTACTTCAATAAAAATGCATGTCGAATTTAGAGAGGGGAGATGGAGAGGGAGAGATTGTGTGTGTGTGTGTGTGTGTGTACTAGCTAAGTCATGTGAATCAATACACACGATACATTAAAACCACCCGCCAGTGCTTGGCAATAGGGGCAGAGGACCTTGTGTACGAAAATGCCCCGTCAATCCCAGAATGCACTCTGAAAGCCTAGAAAGCGGTCCTTTCCTTTCAACGTTTGTCTCTCTCTCCCTGAGGACGTGATCTCTCCTCCTCTCCTCCTCTCTCTCTTACTGAGTGCCATCAGCTATGGCTTTCCCCTGTTCTCCTTTTCTTTTATCATTCTATTTCTGTTTGTTGTTCTTCAGTCAGGGCTTTCAAGCCTGGCCCGTAACCTTGGAAAGGGCTGCCCTTGGTAACACAGGCGGACAGCCAATCAGGTTGCCGTCGCTGTGGCGACCAGCAAGGACAATTCGAAACCTGGTCATAATGATGTACGGAAGATACAAAAAACATTTAAATATTTTTATGGTTTTATGTCAGTGGAGGGTACCTTCAACTCACATGCACTTACACACAACACACACACACACACACACGCACGCACGCACACACTCATGTACTTGTCCCCCTCAGATTTTTCACACACGCACGCACACACACACGCACGCACGCACGCACAGGATGCACAAGGTGGCACTTAAGGCGTGTGTATCTCCTGTCCAGTACTTTATACGATCCTTTTCAAACAACAAGCCTTGTGGTTCAGATTCATTGTCCAACGGAACATGTCCTAATGTACCACTGCAATGCTCCTGGGAAATGTACAGGGATGTCTCTGAGACATCATTACTGTGGTCCCTTCTAGGAGCAGATTCTGTACTTAGATACATGGGATCAAGGGTAGTAGCAACACTGTCTGGTTAGCAAAGAAAGACAACCTCTGGCCTTCAGAAAGTATTCATACCCCTTGACTTTTCCACATTTTGTTGTGTTACAGCCTGAATTAGAATGGATACATTCAGATTTTGTGTCACTGGCCTACACACACACGCCCCATAATGTCAAAAGTGAATTATGTTTTTCAAATGTTTACAAATTAATTAAAAGCTGAAATGTCTGGAGCCAATAAGTATTCAACCCCTTTGTTTAGGCAAGCCTAAATAAGTTCAGGAGTAAACATTTGCTTAACAATGTACATAGTAAATTGCAGGACTCACTCGTGTGTGTAAATAAGTTTTCGTGATTTTTGAATGACTACCTCATCTCTGTACCGCACACATTTGTAAGGTCCTCAGCCGAGCAGTAATTTCAAAAAACAGATTAAACCGCAAAGACCAGGGGGTTTTGCACATGCCTTGCAAAGAAGGGCCCCTGTTGGTAGATGGGTAAAAAGAAGCCAGACATTGAATATCCCTTTTGGCATGGTTAAGTATTAATTACACTTTATTAATCACTACAAATATACAGGCATCCTTCCCTAACTCAGTTGCCGGAGAGAAAAAAAGGAAACCACTCAGGGATTTCATCAAGAGGGCCAATGGAGTTAATGGCTGTGATAGGAGAAAACTGAGGATGGAATCAACAAACATTGTAAGTTACTCCACAATTATACCTAAATTGAAAAGAAGGAAGCCTGTTACAGAATAAAATAATTCCAAAAACATTGTATCCTGTTTTGCAACAAGCACTAAATAATACTGCAAAAATGTGGATGTGGTTAGTGAATTACATTTGGTACCCGAAACAACACATTACTGAAGTACAACACTCTTCATATTTTCAATCATAGTGGAGCTGCAGCATGTTATGGGGTATGCTTGTAATTGTTAAGGACTGGGAGTAGTTTTCAGGATAAAACAAAAAATTATGGAATGGCGCTAAGCACAGGCAAAATCCTAGAGGAAAAACTGGTTCCATCTGCTTTCCACCAACACTGGGAGATGAATTCACCATTCAGCAGGACAATAGCCTAAACACAAGGACAAATCTACACTGGAGTTGCTTACCAAGAAGACAGTGAATGTTCCTGACAAGAGTGGATCACCGCACTTCTGCACTAGCGTTTATCTTAACATTAACCTCACTTCACTTGGAAAAAATCTATGGAAAAGACCGGAAATGGTTTGTTCTGAACCTTCATCTAATTCGACCTCCAACCGGGGGATTTTCCGCAATCACTTCTCTGCCACATCTGGCCTCTCTCATAAACCCATCTCATGCACACGATTTCCTCTCCTCTCTT
>NW_019949669.1:12178-19539 GCF_002910315.2 Salvelinus sp. IW2-2015 | reverse complement strand
CTACATGCTAGTAACACCTTTAGCAGCGATTACAGCGTGTGAGACTTCTTGGGTATGTTTCTAAGGCTTTACACACCTGTATTGTGCAATATTCGCCCATTATTATAAAAAACATTCTTCAAGCTCTGTCAAGGTGTTGGGGATCGAGGCCAGACAGCAATGTCATGCAGATTTAAGTCAAAACTGTAGCTTCACCACTCAGGAACATTCACCAGTCTTCCTGACAAGCAACTCCAGTGTAGATTTGGCCTTGTGTTTTAGATTACTGTCCTAATGAAAGGTGAATTTGTCTCCTAGTGTCTGTTGGAAAGGAGACTGAACCAGGTTTTCGTCTAGGATTTTGCCTCTCCTTAGCTCAATTCCGTTTCTTTTTATCCTGAAAAACTCCCCCAGTCTTTGTTGATGCCAAGCATACCGTTGCCATGATGCAGCCACCACCATGCTTGAAAATACAGAGGGAGGTACTCAGTGATGTGTTGGATTTGCCCCAAACATAAGGCTATGCATAAGGAGAAGAGACAGTTGCAAAATCCAGCCATGAATAATGAATCATCCAAGTCTTGCAGAAGCAGAACGTATGACAACTGTGAACTTCCTTGAAATTAGGAAAACACACACGCAGTATGATACCAAACAATGGACACCCATGACAACCATGTTGAGCCTGTCATCAGCTCGTGAGAYMGCCAGGGATACTAGATTTTGCTTTGATGTAGATTATATATGGAAAAATMTATCATTTTAATTTCCTAATTAATTCCAAATTCTAAATCTAGCTTTATTTTTTATTCACCACTTCCAGAKGAAGAATTATCACTGAATTACCAAAGTGAATTATTGTAATGTTTGTTTATGTGTCAATTAATCCATTAAGGGATGGGTTGCCAACTGGTGATTTGACACGAAAATWAAATGTKATTCATTCATTCATTCCAGTATTTGACCCACTAAATCATGTAAAGCAAATGTGTCTTATCTCTTTTGTTCMACAGGTTTGAAAACCGTCCAATCTTTATGCACCTGGGACAATGTGGATTGTATGGACAGTTTGATTCATATCCGAAAAGACAGACAGACAGACTGGGGGACTAATCAACAGTGTCGGCCGATGGTGACTCATTCAAAGACAACGTACTTGGCTATTCTTCAGGATGTACTATGGGAAAAAGACGTCTAGACTACTAAACTTAAAGCCAGACCAACCAGTCTGCTGTGGAGCTCCAAGAAGACCCAGAGACACCTCAGTCACACCACTAGTAAACACTGGCACATGATTATTGATGTGAGCATCGTCTGCCCAGCCACTGTAGATTGGACACAGTCTCTTGAGTGGGGCCATGAATGCAAGATCACACTCACACCCTCTCTCCTTTTGTCCTTCTCTCTCTCTCACACACACACAAACTCACACACACACTCGCTCRCACACACGCAACAGCCCTCAGAATGAGAGGTGACAATAAGACTGGACTGAGCCAGACCCGAGGGCATCAGCCTTAGCTTCAACACCACCCCCTGACTCCTGACCCCTGAAGACCCAGGACCCAGACAGCCCATCACAGACATCCCTGGACTGATTAATAACAGCAATAGACAACCCGTCGTTCAGGAGGACCAGGGGACTAACAGCATAATAAGGGGATATTATCTGGAGTAGCAGCTGAGGTATGCACATGTACACTACACGCAACTGAATATCAGAAGCGTGTTCTAATTTTGGTAATATTCAGTGTATTCAAGCAGGAGGTTGGTGGCACTAATTGGGGAGGACGGCTCGTGGTATGATGGAGCGGCAATTCAGAGGACAGGTTATCAATCATCACATACATAGTTTCCAGGAAATGATTCATTCACTCCGTTTCCGACCATTATCTCGAGCTGTCGCTCACGCCTCAGAGCTCCTGTGGTGTTTATGTGTACATACATACACTAGCATAACAGTATTCATTGATTTATCATATGCTGGATATTGGTGCAGTAGTCCATGGACAGTCACATCAGTTTATCTTCTATTTACATCACTGACGGTCCAACTCATAGTGTGAGGAGGGCGTCTCTGCATTGCTTCTGGAAAAGATTCCATAGTTACCGGGAGACGGACAGAGATGAGAACTGAGAGAGAAGAAGGAGAGAATCAAAATCCAAATCAATTCATTTAACGTCTATTTCAAAGATTTAACAGATGTTATTGCAGGTGTAGCGAAATGCTTGTGTTCCTAGATCCAAAAGTAACAGGTAATATCTAACATGCACAACAATACACCATGAATCTTGGAATTTAAGAAATATAGAAACATTAGGACAGCAATGTTGGAGTCCGGGAGTACAAATGTAATATATATCAGTTGATGTCGGGAAGTTACATTTCACACTTAGGCTTGGAGTTATTAAAACTAGTTTTTTCAACCACTCCACAATGTTTGTTAACAACACTATAGTTTAGGCAAGTCCGGTTCCGACATCTACTTTGTGCATGACGACATTCCAGTGGGTCAAGAAGTTTTATCATCATAAGTTACTGTGCCTCTAAACAGATTGGAAAATTCCGAAAAAATATGCTCATGGCTTTAGAGCTTCTGAGGCTCATATGACATAATTTCCGTCCAATTGGCAGGTGTAGTTGGATGTATTTCAAGGCCTACCTTCAAACTAGTGCCTTTTGTCTTGAACATCACTGGAAACATCAAAAGAAATCAGCCAAGACCTTCAGAAAAAAATTTGTAGCCTCTGCAAGTCAGGTTTCATCCTTGGGAGCAATTTTCGCAAACGCCTGAAGGTATCACGTTCTGTATCAAAAAATATACGCAGTATAAACAACCATGGGACCACACAGCCGTCATACCCGCTCAGGAAGAGATGTGGTTCTGTCTCCTAGAGATGAAGCGTACTTTGGTGCGAAAACTGGCAAATCAATCCTGAACAACGAGCAAAGGACCTTGTGAAGATGTGGAAGAAACAGGTACAAAAGTATCTATTCCAGCGTAAAATACGCAGTTCTGTATCGACATAACGCCTGAAAGGCCGCTCAGCAAGGAAGAAGCCATGCTCCAAAACCGCCATAAAAAAATACAGACTACGGTTTGCAAATGCACATGGGGAGCAAAGTGTACTTTTTTGGAGAATGTCCTCGGTGGTCTGATGAAACAAAAATGGAACTGTTTTGGCCATAATGAGCATCGTTATGTTTGGAGGAAAAGGGGGATGCTTGCAAGACGAAGAAACCATCCGCAACCGTGAGCAATGGGGTGGCAGCATCATCGTTGTGGGGTGGTTTGCTGCCCAGAGGGACTATTTGCACTTCAAAAATAGATGTCATCATGCGGAGGGAATTATGTGGATATATGTGACGAATCATCTCAAGACATCAGTCGGGAAGCTTTAAAGCTTGTCGCAATGGGGGTCTTCCAAATGGACAATGCCCCAGGCATACTTCCAAAGTGTGGCAAAATGGCTTAAGGAACAACAACAGTCAAGGTATTGGAGTGGCCATCACACGCCCTGATCAATTCCATTGAAATATGTTTGGGCAGAACTGAAAACGCATGTGGCGAGCAAAGGAGGCCTTACAAACCTGACCTGGTTACAAACAGCTCTGTCAGAGGAATGGGCCAAATTCACCCAAAACTTATTGTGGGGATAGCTTGTGGAAGGCTACCCAAACATTTGACCAAGTTAACAATTCAAAGGCAATGCTTACCAAATCTAATTTGAGTGTAGTAAACTTCTGACCCACTGGAATGTGATGAAAAGAACATAAAAGCTGAAATAAATCATTCTCTCTACGATTATTGTGACATTTCACATTCTTAAAATAAAGGTGGTGATCCTAACTGAATCCTAGACGGGAAAACTGAGTTAAATGTATCAGCTAAGGTGTATGTAAACTTCAACTTCAACTGTGTATATACAGTGGGAGAACAGTATTTGATACACTGCCGATGTTTGCAGGTTTTCCTACTTACAAAGGCATGTAGAGGTCTGTCATTTTTATCATAGGTACACTTCAACTGTGCGAGACGGAATCTAAAATAAATAAATACATTTTTTTTAAATCCCAAAATCACATTGTATGATTATTTAACGTAATTAATTTGCATTTTATTGCATGACATCAGTATTTGATCACCTACCAACCAGTAAGAATTCCGGCTCTCACAGACTGTTAGTTTTTCTTTAAGAAGCTCCTGGTTCTCCACTCGATTACTGTATTAAACTGCAGCATGGTTTGAATCGTTCCTGTATATAAAGACACCTGTCCACACACTCAATCAAACAGGACTCCAACCTTCCACAATGGCTCAATCCAGAGAAGCTTTGTGTAAGGACATCAGGGATAAAATTGTAAGACTGCACAAGGCTGGTGGGCTAAGGACAATAGGCAAGCAGCTTGTGTGAGAAGGCAACAACTGTTGGCGCAATTATTCGAAAATGGAAGAAGTTCAAGATGACGGTCAATCACCGTCGGTCTGGGGCTCATGCAAGATCTCACCTCGTGGGGCCTCAATGATCAATGGAGGAAGGTGAGGGTCAGCCCAGACTACAGCGGCAGGACTGGTCAATGACCTTGAAGAGAGGCTGGGAACGCAAGTCTCAAAGAAAACGCATTAATGTAACCACTACGCGTCATGGATTAAATCTGCAGCGGGGCACGCAAGGTCCCCTGCTCAAGCCATGCCCCTCCTCCCCCCCCGCCCGCCCTCGCGCATTGCTTCCAGGGCGTCTGAAGTTTGGCCATGACATCTGGATGATCCAGAGGAGGAATGGGAGAAGGTCTGTGGTCTGATGAGACAAAGAATAGAGCTTTTTGGTCTAAACTCGCACTCGCCGTGTTTGGAGGAAGAAGAAGGATGAGTACAACGCCCAAGAAAACCATCCAACCGTGACGCATGGGAGGTGGAAACATCATTCTTTGGGGAGTGCTTTTTCTGCAACGGGGACAGGACGACTGCAGCCGTATTGGGCGGAGGATGGATGGGGCCATGTATCGCGAGATTTTTGGCCAACAACCTCCTTCCCTCAGTAAGGAGCATTGAAGAGGGTCGTGGCTGGGTCTTCCAGCATGACAAGACCCAGAACCACAGCAGGGCTAACTAAGGAGTGGCTTCCGTAAGAAGCATCTCAAGGTCCTGGAGTGGCCTAGCAGCTCCAGAACCTGAACCAATAGAAAATCTTTGGGAGGGAGCTGAAAGTCTGTTATTGGCCCAGCGACAGTCCGAAACCTGAAGATCTGGAGGAGGTTCTGTTATGGAGGAGTGGGTCCAAAATCCCTGGCCGTGTTGCAAACCTGGTAAGGATACGCACAAAGGTTTCTGTCCTCAATATTAAGATTTGCTTTTTCTGATGTTCTAAATAGCTTATGTCATGCAATCAAATGCAAATGAATTACACTTTAAAAATCCATACAAAATAGTGATTTCTGGATTTTTGTTTAGATTCGTTCTCAACGTTGAAAGTGTAACCTATGATAAAAGACAGCCTGCTACATGCTTTGTGTAAGTAGGAAACTGCAAATCGGCAGTGTATCAATTACTTGTTCTCCTCCACTTGTATGTGGTGGGATGTATAGAATTATGGACAGTATGTGGATAGAATATGTGTCATATCTGAAGAATACCTAGGATAGACTTGTATTGACAGCATAGTTATATAATGGCTTGACTAGGACTACAGTATAACCATTATGCAAGTGGGTGTAAAACAGTATGTAAAACATTAATTTAAACAATAATTAAAGTGAGTCGCAAAGAAGGGAGGAACGTGAGAGAGTTGTTCATTGGAAACAAAAGATAACAAATAAAAAGTATCAACAAGATAGAATCACACTGTCGAAAAGTAAAATGATGCCTAATCAGGATGTAATCATGTTTTAAATGGTTTTCAATGTGTTAATGGATTTGAAATGGCAAAAACATTTCAAATTGCTGAGGGAGAGAAAGCGAGCAAAGCTAATTGTATGGTGATTATGTTTGGGATGTTGATGGAGTGTGCATGTGGTCAACAAGGCTGTCTTTTCATTAGGGCTGACACTGGCAGAGACATGCTGCTAAAATAGACCAATGTTCCTGCTGAGAATGAAGAAGAAGAAGGATATTTCATCATAGTGATTCCAGGAAATGGGGCTCTATGGGGAAGTAGCAGTTCTAGTTTAGTAATTGGTTAGGATTAAGGGTTAGGAAAAGCAGAAAGAGAAATCTACGATATAAACTGTCAGTTGTAGTAGTGAAACTGTCAGTTATAGTGAAACAGTTTGCCATACAGTATCAAGAAAGCCAGTCATAACATGAAATATGATATGCAAGTGGAGGCTGCTGAGGGAAAGACGGCTCATAATAATGGCTGGAATGGAGTCATTGAAATGACATCAACCACATGGAAACCACATGTTTGATGTCTGTGATACCATTCATTGACTTCATTCCAGCCGTTATTATGAGCTGTCCTCCCCTCAGCAGCCTCCACTGGATAATGGAATATAACGTGAATATGAAACATTTCCCTATCACCTGTTGAAGAAGTGGTGTGATGGCAGGTACTGGGTGGGGCAGCAGGGGCCCTGTGAGGAGATCGGTGGGGCCCCTGGTCTGGTCCCTGACAGGGAGGTGAGCTGGGTGAGGCGGATGCCCCGTGGTGGTGGGTGTGGTGGTAAGGGTCATGGTGGTGGGGGTGGTTGGGTGGGGTGCAGGGTAGTTAGAGGGGTGTTACTGGGAGAGGAGAGGGGGTGGGGGGTTTACTGTGTCCCAGACTAATAACAGGGATGTGGGGAGGGAGGGGGCAATAGAGGAAAAGGAGGAAGAAGAGGAGGAGGAGGATTGGGGGAGGACGGCAGGGTAGTGGATGTAGACACTGGGGCTGGGAGGAGGGGAGGCGGAGAGGAGGAGGGGGCTTTCGGAGAGGAGCGAATGAAACCTCCTCCCTTGGTGTTGTTTGTTTCCATGGCAACCGGTGGTTCAGGTGCGATGTTGGTGGCGGCAGGGTGGTCAAGCAACTTGGTAGGGGACTCTGGAGGTGGAGGAGGGGAGGCAGGGGGCTAGGTGGGACAAACCTGTCTTCCAAACTCCCTGGTTCATTAACCGGCGGTGGGCTGCTAGCGTCAAGTGAAGCCGGTGAGGGGGCCTGCTGAGGGCTCAGTCGTTCAGATCCGATAGGGGTCAGAGGGAGGGGAGGCAGAGGGGGGTTCAGTTTCTCCATCATGGTACTGTGGGAAGGCACCCCACCACTGCACCCCTCACCCCTTCCGCTGTTCTGTCTCTCTCACCCAGCATGGTGTCTAGGCCACTAGCTGCTGCTGCTAGACCCCTATAGACCTCCACAGACCTCTCTCAGCCCTAGACCTCCACAGACCTCTCTCAGCCCTGGCCTCA
>NW_019949669.1:9454-10336 GCF_002910315.2 Salvelinus sp. IW2-2015 | reverse complement strand
TCACTGCTCTTTAATAAGCTTTACGTATTGGCCTCAATGCTTTCATCAGAGCTTTTGTGAGTGTTCATAATTTCCGTTCAATGAATCTAAATGTGGCTGGAGTCGAGGGAAAACAAGCAAGTGTTACCAAATTTAACAAAGTGCATTTCATACATTTTCAAATAATTTGTGTACATAAAACGTATTAAACAAGTCTGTAAAACCACAATGAGGACATCGACCTATCAAGTAGGTTTTCATAAATCATTGGGTACAGTGCAGGGAAAAACCTCAGAGTAGTCTGAAGTGGTGGCATTAATTCATGTTCACATTTACTACATAACATACATGTGCATTTTATCGTTAAGACCTCTAGGAAATAATGTCTGGAGGGTGAAATGTCTGGAGGGTGAAAATCCCCAAAACATTCTCTTTTACTCAGAGTATTATTAATATCTCCTCCCCTGTCTGATATCTTAACTTTCACTAAGCCACAACATCTAAAAGGTAGAAATGTCATGCTTTAGGTCATTAAAATGTACTGCGACTGGATAATCCCCAACATTTCTACTGATTGAAGTTTTATGTTTACTAATTCTCTGTTTGAGAGGTTTTATCTACATAACACAGCCCACATGGACATTTAATCGTGTAGGTAACATGGGTGGTGGAGCACGTAATAATGTCATTTATTTGGAACCATTTTCCTGTATGTGGGTTTCAGAAACAATCACACTTCCCCTCATATTGTTGATCTGTGCTCATCATCTGCATTTATAGCTACCATTCGGAAGAGGACGTAAAAGAGCCTGGCTCATTTTGGCTGGCAGTTGGTAAGTTCTTATATTCAGCTGTCAGAACTGAGTCCCATGATAAAACAAGCCAGTATTCGTTGCTGGTCCC
>NW_019949669.1:0-1388 GCF_002910315.2 Salvelinus sp. IW2-2015 | reverse complement strand
CCAGTATTCGTTGCTGGTCCCATGATAAAACACCCCAGTATTCGTTGCTGGTCCCATGATAAAACAAGCCAGTATTCGTTGCTGGTCCCATGATAAAACACCCCAGTATTCGTTGCTGGTCCCGTGATAAAACAAGCCGGTGTTTCCTTGACAGCATCTTAGCGGGTGTTAAAGTCTATGTGGTGGTGAACATTTCCAGAGTATCCTTGACCCCTAGTTGGTCTTTTCTGTAGCAGTTCATCCGTTTTGCCCTGATGCCAAACTAAGAGCTTCATCCACACATTGTGGAGAATAGRCTCTTCTTAGAAACCTAATGAGCATCTCTGTTTTTTCTAGATAGTCCCCTGTGGAGAGTGGTATATACACGGGGGCAGTCTGAAAAACTGGCTTCTTGGAAGTCCTCTTTTTAACYGCTCAGGGTGGAAGCTTGTTTCCCTGTAATGGAGTATTTCTGTCCGTTTCTTTTCTATACAGAGTAGTAAACAGGGTACCATTTGATTTCTCAATCCACATATCGAGGTAATTAATACGTTTAGTGTCACGTTCAATAGTGAATTTGAGATTGGGGTCAATGTCATTGAGTAATGCCATAAAGTCTGACAGCTCTTCTCCTGGTCCTCCCCATACGCAAAACATGTCCTCATACCACTTCAGGAATTTATTAAAAAATGTATTTTAGATTTCATTGCTAACAAAACGTTCTTCGAAATGACCCATAAAGGTTAGCAAAGGAGAAATGTTCACCAACAGGGATATAAACACATTTGTGGACAAAATTTGCAAGATATTTCGGGAGATCTTTTAGTTCAGCTCATGAAACATGGGACTGACACTTTGTATGGAGTGTCTGAACCTTTCATCTATACAGTATTAGTGACAGGTGTAGTGTACCTGTGGGGCTGTAGTGTCTAAACCTTTCATCTATAACAGTTTTAGTCGACAGGTGTAGTGTACTGTGGGGCTGTAGAGTGTCTGAACCTTTCATCTATACAGTATTAGTGACAGGTGTAGTGTACCTGTGGGGCGTGTAGAGTGTCTAAACCTTTCATCTATACAGTATTAGTGACAGGTTGTAGTGTACCTGTGGGGCTGTAGGTGTTAAACCTTTCATCTATACAGTTATAGTGACAGGTGTAGTGTACCTGTGGGGCTGTAGTGTCTGACCTTTATACTATACAGTATTAGTGACAGGTGTAGTGTACCTGTGGGGCTGTAGAGTGTCTGAACCTTTCATTATACAGTATTAGTGACAGGTTGTAGTGTACCTGTGGGGCTGTAGAGTGTCTAAACCTTTCATATATACAGTATTTAGTGCAGGTGTAGTGTACCTGTGGGGCTGTAGATGTCTAAACCGTTATTATACGTATTAGTGACAGGTGGTAGTGTAC
>NW_019949668.1:0-10336 GCF_002910315.2 Salvelinus sp. IW2-2015 | reverse complement strand
AAGACTTTCTACTGTAGAATATAAAGACTGTTCTACTGTAGATATAAAGACTGTTTCTACTGTAAATATAAGAAGACTGTTCTACTGTAGAATATAAAGACTCCGCCGATTCTACTGTAATAGAATATAAAGACTGTTCTACTGTAGAATATAAAGACTAGTTCTACTGTAGAATATTAAGATGTTCTTACTGTAGAATATAAAGAATGTTTCTACTGTAGAATATAAAGACTATGTTCTACTGTAGAATATAAAGACTATGTTCTACTGTAGAATAAAAGACTGTGTTCTACTGTAGAATATAAAGACTGTTCTACTGTAGAATATAAAGACTATGTTCTACTGTAGAATATAAAGACTGTTTTACTGTAGAATATAAAGACTGTGTTCTACTGTAGAATATAAAGAATGTCTTTCTACTGTAGAATATAAAGACTATGTTCTACTGCTAGAATATAAAGACTATGTTCTACTGTAGAATATAAAGACTATGTTCTATCTGTAGATATAAAGACTGTGTTCTACTGTAAATATAAAGACTGTTCTTACTGTAGAATATAGAGACTGTTCTACTGTAGAATATAAAGACTGTGTTCTAACTGTAGAATATAAAGACTGTTCTACTGTAGAATATAAAGACTGTTCTACTGTAGAATATAAAGACTATGTTCTACTGTAGACTATAAAGACTGTTCTACTGTAGAATAGAAAGACTGTTTCTACTGTAGAATTATAGAGACTGGTTCTACTGTAGAATATAAAGACTGTTCTACTGTAGAATATAAAGACGTTTTCTACTGTAGAATATAAAGACTGTGTTCTACTGTAAAATAAACTGTTCTACTGTAGAATATAAAGACTGTGTTCTACTGTAGAATATAAAGACTATGTTCTACTGTAGAATATAACGACTGTGTTCTACTGTAGAATATAAAGAATGTGTTCTACTGTAGAATATAAAGACTGTGTTCTACTGTAGAATATAAAGACTGTTCTACTGTAGAATATAAAGACTGTTCTACTGTAGAATATAAGACTGTTCTACTGTAGATATAAAACAGTGTTCTACTGTAGAATATAAAGACTGTTTCTACTGTAGAATATAAAGACTGTTCTACTGTAGAATATAAAGACTGTTTCTACTGTAGAATATAAAGACTGTTCTACTGTAGAATATAAAGACTGTTCTACTGTAGATATAAAGAATGTGTTCTACTTAGAATATAAGACTGTGTTCTACTCTAGGATATAAGGATCTGTGTTTTCTACTCTAGAATATAAGACATGTGTTCTACTCTAGAATATAAAGACTGTGTTCTACTCTAGAATATAAAGACTGTGTTCTACTCTAGAATATAAGACTGTGTTCTACTCTAGAATATAAAGACTGTGTTCTACTCTAGAATATAAAGACTGTGTTCTACTGTAGAATGTAAAGACTGTGTTCTACGCTAGAATATAAGACTGTGTTCTACTGTATAATATAAAGACTGTGCTCTGCAGTAGAATATAAAGAGGGGACCATAAAGTGCATTACAATGACATTGTGCTCGTGCATGGACTCGTGCTGCTAACATGGGGCTTGAGCTACTGCGCATGTTAGAGCGCAGATGCACAAACACGCAACTCTGACATACACAGTCTCCCTCCCTGCCTCTCTCACACACACTCTCCCTCTCCCTGACTCTCTCCCTGACTCTCTCTCACTCTCTCTCATTGACTCTCTCACTCTCTCTCCCTGCCTCTCTCTCACACTCTCTATCTCTGCCTCTCTCACACTCTCTCTCTGCCTCTCTCCCTGCCTCTCTCTCACACACACTCTCTATCCCTCATTTTCACAAACTCCCTCACTTTCTCTCACTCACGTACGCTCCCTCCTACCCACCCTCTTTCCTCCCTACCTCCCTCTCTACCACCCTCTCTCCCTCCCTCCATCTCTCTTCTGACAGATATATCGTCATTGTGCGGGCAGGCGGAAGGAGCTGGGTTGAACTTGAGAACGGCACACGAGAGGAGACGGAGGAAAGGACATGATGCTGCTGCAGTAACCGACATCGTTGTTAAAACATCGCAGCAATCAGCGTAGCAACCAGCGTGTCAAGGTAAGATAAACAGCTCTCTCTTCATTCTGCAGTAACTCTCATTATGACATGCTATCTCTTCCTCTTTCCCTCTCTCTTTCAATCTCTCCTCTCTACCTCCATCTTTCCCTCTCTCCCTCCATCTCTCCCTCTTTCTCTCTCTCTATCTCTCCTCTCTGTCTACCTCTCCATCTCTGTCTCTTTCTCTCTATCTGTCAGTCTCTCTCCCTTGGTGTCTCTCTCGGTCTGTCTGTCTGTCTGCTGTTGTATTGTGATGAGTCAGGACAATATGACTGAGAAAGGTTGGTAGACATATAATCAGGTATTGTGTGTAATGCCAGAATACTGTGTGTGTGTGGTGTTGTTGTGTGTGTGTTGTGTGTGTGTGTGTGTGTGGTGTTGTGTGTGGGTGTGTTGTTGTGTGTGTGTGTGTGGTGTGTGTGTGTGTGTGGTGTGTGTGGTGGATTAGATGTTAGACTATTCTGTTTATATAATGTTGTATAATGTTGGACTATTCTGTTTATATTAATGTGTATAATGTTGGACTATTTCTGTTTATATATAATGTGTATAATGTTGGACTATTCTGTTTATATATAATATGTACCTCAAAACACCAGTCTCAACGTCAACAGTAAAGAGGCGACTCCGGGATGCTGGCCTTCTAGGCAGAGTTGCGAAGAAAAATCCATATCTCAGACTGGCCAATAAAAGAAAAAGATTAAGACGGACAAAAAATTCTCTCTCTCTCCCTCACCTCTCCCTTTTTCTTACCTCCATCTCTCCTCCTCTCTGCCTCTCCATCTCTGTCCCTTTCTCCCTGAGTCGCCTCTTCACTGTTGACATTGAGACTGCTGTTTTTGCGGCGGGTACTATTTAATGAAGCTCCAAACATTTCTAAGTGACCCCAAACTTTTGAGCGGTAGTGTATACTAATACAATTGGTCAGAGAAAGATATTTTGTTTAACAATATTACATTTTCTGAAAAAAATAGTGGCCGTTATCCTCACCTTACGAGGATAACGGCACATAGTATTTTTCTAAAATGTTGTATAAGATCGGATAACACATTTAGAGGGATCCTAGACTAAGATCCCACCCAATGTGTTCTTCCAATCAGATTCTGTATGGAGGAATGGTATAAGATCCCACCCCAATGTGTTCGCCAGTCAGATTCTGTATGGAGGAATTGTATAAGATCCCACCCAATGGTTTCTCCAATCAGATTCTGTATCTTATACCATTCCACCATACAGAATCTCTGATCTGGAGAACACATTGGGTGGGATCTTTTATACCTATCCTCCATACTGAATCTGATTGGAGAACACAGTGGGTGGGAATCTTATACCATAAATAGAGGAGATAACTCAGGACAGAGAGGTAGCTCAGGAACAGAGAGGAGCTCAGGACAGAGAGGTAGCTCCGGACAGAGAGGTAGCTCCGGACAGAGAGGCAGCTCGCGCGACAGAGAGGGCAGCTCCGGACAGGAGGCAGCTCCGACAGCAGGGCAGCTCCGACTAATGGCAGTTCCGGGCTGAGGGGCAGCTCATGGACTGGAGGCCCATGACTGGAGGGCAGCTCATGACTGGAGGGCAGCTCATGACTGGAGGCAGCTCATGACTGAGGGGCGCTCATGACTGGAGGGCAGCTCATGACTGAGGGCAGCTCATGACTGGCGGGCAGCTCATGACTGGCTGTGAGGGCAGCTCCTGACTGGGCTGGCAGGCATGGCAGCTCCTGACTGGCTGGCGCTTGGCAGCTCCTGACTGGCTGGCGGCTCTGGCAGCTCCTGACTGGCTGGCGGCTCTGCAGCTCGCTGACTGGCTGGCGCGGCTCTGGGCAGCTCCTGACTGGCTGGCGGCTCTAGCAAGCTCCTGACTGGCTGGCGGCTCTGGCGGCTCGGGACAGACGGATGGCTCAGATGGCGCTGGGCAGACGGATGGCTCAGATGGCGCTTGGCATGACGAGGCTCAGATGGCGCTTGGAGACGGATGCTCAGATGCGCGCCTGGCAGGACGGATGGCTCAGATGCGCTGGCAGATCGGATGGCTCAGATGGCGCTGGGCAGAACGGATGCTCAGATCTGCTGAGGCGCCACAGTACGCGCCTGGTGCTGGTACCGGAAACTGGAGGTACCGGGCTGGAGGCACGCACCTCAGGGCGAGTGCGGGGAGAAGGAAACAGTCTGATACAGGGCTCTGGAGAACACAGGAGGCTTGGTGCGTGGTGCCGGAACTGGAGGTACTGGGCTGGAGACACGCACCTAGGGAGAGTGCGTGGAGATGGAACAGTGGCTCTGGAACGCACTGGAAAGCCCTGGTGCGTGCGTGTAGGCATCTGGTGGTACTGGTCTGGAGGCCACGCACCATAAGGGCGAGTTGCGGGGTGCTGGAACTGGAGTACTGGCTTGGAGACACGCACCGCAGGAGAGTGCGCGTGGAGGAGGACAACTGGGCTCTGAGAACGCACTGGAACACCCTGGTGTGTGGTGTAGCACTGGTGGTATTCTGACAGACGGACCGATCGAAGGCGCACTGGAGGGTCTTGAGAGCAGGCTGGCACCATCCGCCTGCTGGATCTTCGCCGCAGATGTGGGGAGCTGAGATGTTGCCGCACCGGGCTAAAGTCACACGCACCGCGGGACACCGTGCGCTCCACCGCATAGACACGGTGCCTTGCCCGGTACGACGCCCTCTTCTCTCCACTGGAGGCACGGTCTGGGAGACTGTAAGCGCCGAGCTGGCAGAGGACCGTGCGGCTAGGAGGCGCACATGGAGGCCTGGTGCGTGAGCTGGCACAGTTCTTACCAACGGCTTAGCACGCACCTCAGACGAGTATGGAGAGCTGTTCCCGGTACATCAACTCCCCGACACGTTCAGTCGGGCGGATGTCGTGCTCAGCTACCATAAGACCAGCACCTCCCTCATAACCTCTCTCCTCCAAATTTCCCTCCATTAACTCCTCACTGTCTCTTGGGGGCGTGCCGTCCACCTCCAATTCCGCCTGACCGGCTCCTACTGGTAAGCAGGGGAGTTGGCTACAGGTCTGACTCCTTACTCTGCCACACACCCCGTGTGCCCCCCAAGAAATTTTGGGCTGCCTCTCGGGCCTCCAGCCGCTCATGCCGTGCTAGCGCCTCATAATAGCGCCTCTCGCGCCTTTCACTGCCTCCAGCTCTCGCTTTCTGGGCGGCGATATTCCCCTGGCTCTGCCCAGGGGTCCTTTGCCGTCTAATTCGTCCGTCCCATGTTCCATTCCTCCAAATATGCACAGTCCTCTCCTGCCTGCCTGCTGCTGCTGCTTGGTTTAGGGTGGGTGGTTCTGTAACTGCTTTTCTTCCTGGATGAAGGATAGGACCACAAATGCAGCGCAGTTTAGTGTTCAACATGTTAATTTTAACGAAACTGTGACATCCTTACAACCAATACAAAAACAACAAACGTTGAAAAACCGAGACAGTCCTATCTGGTGCAGAACACAAACACAGAGACAGGAAACACCCACCGCACAATTCCCCAACACAAAACAAGCCACCATATATGATTCTCCAATCAGCGACAGACGACTGACAGCTGCCTCTTGATAGAACCTATTAGGCTGGACCACAGATAAACAGACGAACTAGGACACACAACATAGAATTCTCCAACCCAGCTCACGTCCTGACCAACACTTTAAACAAGCCAAAACACATAAGAAACTCTGGTCAGGACGTTACATTAATCAAGATGTCATAGTTGAGATATTACCTCTCCACTGTATCTAAATGTTTATCAACGATGAACAGGGCTTGATAATCAGTTTGACCCTTATCTTCTTGAGAGAAAAAAAATTATGATTACTTATTAAACAAAATCTCTTCTGAAATCATTGATATAGAATAAATAATTGTAAAACATATTTTTGCATTACAATATAGCTCAGTATTTGTTTTTATATTATTTTATACAGTCTTTTGCTCATATTATGCAAGGATAGGTCAAATTGTTGGACCCCACTGCTATAACTAAATGTTTTATCTATCAACAGAATGGAAGCTGATGATAATTTATCCTCCTGCTAACTTCTAGCCCAGCTGCAGAGAGTGGAGGAAACCTGCTAAGAAAGTCAAAAAGGGAAAGCAAGTCAATTGTCCTTCGTAAGTCCTTCTCAGTCGTTTATTATTCACCTGCGCCGAATACAACAGGTTGTAGACCTTACAGTGAATGCTTACTTACAGGCCTCTAACCAATGTTAGGCGAAATAAAAGGTGTGTGTGTGTGTGTGTGTGTGGTATGTGTGTGTGCGTGTGTGTGTGTGTGTTGTGCGTGTGTGTGTGTGTGTGTGTGTGTGTGGTGTGTGTGGCGTGGCGTGTGTGTGTGTGTGTGTGTTTGTGTGTGTGTTGCGTGATGCGTGTGTGTGTGTGGCTGCTGTGCAGTGGCGTGTGCGTGTGCTTGTGTGATGTGTTGTAAGTAAGTAAAGAAACTGTAAAAATACATTTGAAAATACAGTAGCAAGGCTATATTACAAGGACACCGGTTAGTCAGGTTGATTGAGGTAGTATGTACATTGTAGGTATGGTTAAAGTGACTATGCTATATATGATGAACAGAAAGTAGCAAGCAGCGTAAAAGAGGGGGTTGGGCGGGGGCACCATTTGGTGACCTGTCAGGAGTCTTTATGGCTTGGGGGTTAAAAACTGTTGAGAAGCCTTTTTGTCCTAGACTGCACTTCCGTTAGCGCGGTTGCCATGCTGGTAAGTAGAGAGAACAGTCTATGATGGGGGTGGCTGGTCTTTGACACTTTAGGGCTCTTCCTCTGAACACCGCCTGGTCTGTTGTAGAGGTTCTAGATGGCAGGACTGTTGCCAAGTGATTGACTGGGACCGAGCAATTGCCGTACAGGCAGTGATGCAACGGTCAGGATGCTTCGATGTGTGCAGCTGTAGAACCTTTTGAGGATCTCAGGGACCCAGCCAAACCTTTTTAGGTTTCTTAGGGGGTAATAGGCTTTGTTCATGCCCTCTTCACGACTTGTCTTGGTGGGTTTGCCAATCTAGTGTTGTTGATGTGGACACCTAAGGAACTTGAAGCTCCCAACCTGCCTCCACTGGCAGCCCCGTTGAAATGTTATAGTGGGGTGCGTGCTCGGTGCTCCCAATTCCTGTAGTCCACATCATCTCCTTTAGTCTTGGTATACGTTGAGGATAGGTGTTTATTCTGGCACCACCTGGCTCAGGTCTCTGACCTCCTCCCTATAGGCTGTTTCAACGTTGTCGGTGTATTCAGGCGATACCACTGGTTGTTGTCGTCTGCAAACTTAATGATGGGTTTGGAGTCGTGCCTGGCCATGCTGTCGTGGGTGAACAGGGAGTCAGGAGGGACTGAGCCACGCACCCCGGTGTAGGCTTCCAGTGTTGAGGATCAGTGTTGGCCGATGCGGTTGTTACCCTACCCTCTACCACCGGGGCGGCCCGTCAGGAAGTCCCAGGATCAGGTTGAAAGCGGAGGTGTTTAGTCCAGGTTCCTTAGCTTAGTGATGAGCTTTGGGGTACTATGTTGAACGCTGAGCTGTAGTCAACGAATGGCATTCCCACATAGGTGTTCCTTTGTCCAGGTGGGGAAAGGGCGGTGTGAGTGGAAATAGCGATTGCATCATCTGGATCTGTTTGGCGGTATTGCAAATTAGAGTTGGGTCTTAGGCGTTTCTGGGATAATGGTGTTGATGTGAAGCCAGCCTTTTCCAAAGTACTCATGGCTACTGACGTGAAGTGACTACGGGTCCTGTTGTCATTTTAGGCAGGTTGCCTTTGTTGTTCTTGGGGCACAGGGACTATGGGTGGTCTGCTTGAAATATGGTTATTAAGACTCAGTCAGGGACATGTGGAAAATGTCAGTGAAGACACCGCCAGTGGTCAGACATGCTCGGAGCACACGTCCTGTAATCCGTTCTGGCCCCGCGGCCTTGTGTATGTGACCTTGTTTAAAGTCTACTCACGTCGGTAACGGAGAGTGTTGATTCAACAGTCTCCGGGAACAGCTGATGCTCGCATGCATGCCTCAGTGTTGCTTGCCTCCGAAGCGAGCATAGAAATGTGATTTAACTCGTCATTCCGTGAAACATAGGATATTACAGTTTTCTGATGTCCCGTTGGTAGGATATGCGTGACGTACCTCGGATCTAGATTTATTATCCATATGATTGCACGGTTGTGAGTATATTTACGGTAACGGCAGCTTGCCTACTCGCCGTCTGTGGGTCTGACGAGGCATCCGCTCTTCGTCCGGTCTGTACCTGCGTCGCTTCCTTGTTGCGAATAAAACTGGGATGTTGGACCCTTCTTGGGTGATTTGGAGAATCTATCATGTGAGTCATGCTTGTTGTTGAAAAAATCTTTTGGTCTAATCCGAGGTGATGATCGCTGTTCCTGATATCAGAAGCTCTTTTTCTGCCGTAAGATACAGTTGCCAGAAACATTATGTAAACAAATAAGTTAACCAAATAACGCCAAATAAAACCACCATAAGGCACATTAGTTGGCGCCCGTAAAAACTGGCTGCCATTTCTTCTGGCGCCATAGTAGTAGTTAGCAGTAGTTGAATTAGTAGTTAGTAGTGGTGGTTAGTAGTAGTGTCGATAGTAGAGTAGTAGTAGTATTAGTATTATAGTAGCGGTTGTAGTGGTAGTGGTAGTGGAGTATAGTAGTAGTAGTAGTTAAAAATAGTGGTGGGGTAGAAGTAGTAGTAGAGCGGTTAGTAGTAGAGTGGTAGTGTAGTGGTAGTAGTAGTAGTATAGTAGGTAGTAGTATTAATAGTATTAGTAGTAGCGGTTTTCAGTGGTAGTGGTAGTTAGTATTAGTATTTAGTATTAGTATTAGTAGTTAGCATAGTTTAATTAGTAGTAGTAGTAAAAATGGTTGGTAGGTGGAGAAAGTAGTAGTAGTAGCGGTGGTAGTGGTAGTGGTAGTAGTAGTAGTAGTAGTACGTAGTGATAGTAGCAGTTACGTATTAAAAATAGTGGCGGTGTTTTGATGGTGTAGTAGTTGAGTGTAGTAGTAGTAAAAATACTGACAGTGTTTAGTAGTAGTCTTAGCGTTTGTAGTTAGTACTTAGTAGTAGTAGTTAAAATAGTGGTCAGTGTTGATGGCCAGTGTAGGTAGTAAAATAGTTCAGTAGTTAGTAGTAGTAGTGTAGTAGTTAAAAATAGTGCGGCCAGTAGTAGCAGTAGTAGTATTATTTAAAATAGCTGTGGTATTGGTAGTTAGCAGTAGTAGAGTAGTAGTACTAGACGAGTAGTAGTAGTACTAGTAGGTAGTACTAGAGGTAGTAGTAGTAGCGTTAGTAGTATAGTAGCAGCAGTAGTAGCAGCAGTAGTAGTAGTAGTTAGCAGTGAGTAGCCAGTAGCGTAAGTAGTAGCAGTATGTAGTAGTTAGCAGTAGTGGTAGTTGTAGTAGTAGAGGTAGCTAAAATAGTGTGTATTGGTAGTAGTAGTTAGTAGTAGTAGTAGCATAGTAGTAAGTAGCATAGTAGTATACTAGAGGTAGTAGTAGTATCAGTAGCCAGTAGTAGCAGCAGTTAGTAGTAGTAGTATCCAGTAGTAGCGTAGCAGTAGCCAGTACAGTAGTAGTAGTTAGTTTAGCAGTAGTGGTAGTACTAGTTTCAGTAGTAGTAGAGGTTAGTAAAAATAAGTGGTGGTATTGGTAGTAGTAGTAGTAGTAGTAGTAGCAGTAGTGGTTATCAGTAGTTGTAGTTAGCAGTTAGAGGTAGTAAAAATAGTTGGTGGTATGGTAGTAGCAGAGTAGTAGCAGTAGCATATAGTAGTAGCAGTAAGTAGTAGTACAAGAGTAGTGTAGTATCAGTAGCAGGAGTAGGTAGCAGTAGTTTAGTAGTAGGCAGCAGTAGTAGAATAAATAGTAGTGTACCAGTAGTAGTAGCAGCAGATAGTAGTCATATGTGTCTAGTAGTAGTAGTAGTAGTAGAATTAGTAGGATAGTATTTAGTTAGCAGTAAGGTATTTATGTGTTTGTGTTACAGGACAGCTGATCTCCAGAGGAGATTGCTCACGTACCAGCCAACTCCACCAGCAACATCCTCAACAGGCTGATGGTGACATGTTTATGACTCTCGGATACGACCCCCCAACTTTTAAAGGGTAGTTACACTTATATTCAACCAACTCATGGCCTTTGGTGAGTGTCCCGCCCTGGATTGAACACAACAAACAAGCCTAACACCACACACAGCCCTAACCAACTCAGTGCCTTGTGGATTGA
>NW_019949667.1:1598-10340 GCF_002910315.2 Salvelinus sp. IW2-2015 | reverse complement strand
GCTGGCTCCCGACCCTGCAGCGAGGGGAATCCTTATCCCTGGCGATCACCTGGAACTCATACCTCTCCCTGACCTCCCGGTCCAGAACCCCGTCGCACGGTATATCCCCATTATCAGCCATAATTAGAACAGGCCGTTAACGGACGGATCCAATGAATACGCAATCTCTGCATTTTCCGGAATCGGCATCCGCCGCAACCACGGTGACCACACGCTCTCCTGGTTGGTTGTTTCTCGGCAAAGTGGACCTCGACCACGGCCTGGGCGAAGGTAGGAGTGTGGTCGTTGATGTCGACCACCCTGACCATGAGAGAGCTGTGTGCTGAGAGAGAGGGGGGTGGTAATCATGGTGACCGACCGCAACGACAATGCTCCGAAGTTCGTCCAGGAAGTGTTCACGTTCTACGTGAAGGAGAACCTCCTTGCCAACAGCCCAGTCGGCATGGTAACAGTAACAGACGCGGATGAGGGTGAGAACGCGGAGCTGAGTCTTTTCGTAGAGATGGATGAAGAAGAAGGAGAAGAGGTGGAGGGAGGAGGGGAGAAGAACAAGGGAGTAGGAGAGGAGGGAGGAGGAAGAYGAAGAGGAGGAAGAGGTGAGGAAACGTTCTCCATAGAGAACAACACCGGGACGATCTTCTCCTCCGTGTCCTTTGACCGGGAACGCCGCTCCYCCTACACCTTCCGCGTCCGGGCCGTRGACGGKGGAGCTCCGCCTCMCTCCGCCACGGCGACAGTCTCCCTCATCGTAACRGATGAGAACGACAACGCCCCCTCCGTGACCTCACCCACCAACGACTCCTACACCCTCCTCCCCCCGGCCTCCTCCACCCGGACCATCGTCAGAACCGTGMCCGCCTCGGACTCTGACTTTGGCCGCAACGCTGACCTGCGCTTCTCCCTGGTAGGAGGGAACCCCTTCAGGCTGTTTGAGATCGGCCTGGCCAGTGGAGTGATCACCGTGGCAGAGCCCCTAGAGAGGAGACACAGGGGGCTGCATCGCCTGGTGGTCAGGGTCAACGACAGTGGAGAGCCATCGCTCTGCGCCACCGCGCTGGTCCACGTCTTCGTCAACGAGAGTCTGGTCAACGCTACACTGGTGGACGCACAGGTAATTATGATGTGACTTTGGGTGTGTCCTAAATGACAACCTAGTCCCTATGAAGTGCACTACTTTTGACCAGCCGCCCATTGACTCTGGTCAAATGTAGTGCACTGTGTAGGTAATAGGGTGCCTTTTGAGACGCGTCCATACTGTACATGCATACCTCTCCTCTATTCCATTCTGACTTTGGTGACATTGAGTCCATTTGTTAAGGCTCTACTGTTCTATACAGGCTATATTTACACTTCCTCTGCTCAACAGCTTAGAATGGGCCAATGCACCAGCCTATAATGGAATGGTAGGGATCGATTAGAACAACTTAGAATGGAACAACTTAGAATGGAACAGTAGACTAATGAACATGGAATTCTAGAATGGAACAACTTAGAATGGAACAGTAGAACTAATGAACATGGAATTCTAGAATGGAACAACTTAGAATGGAACAGTAAAGAATGGAATGAATTAGAATGGAATAATAGAATGGAATGAATTAGAATGGAACAATAGAAGGGAATGAATTAGAATGGAACAATAGAATGGAATGAATTAGAATGGAACAATAGAAGGGAATGAATTAGAATGGAACAGTAGAAGGGACAACTAGAATGGAACAGTAGAATGGAATGAATTAGAATGGAATAATAGAATGGAATGAATTAGAATGGAACAATAGAAGGGAATGAATTAGAATGGAACAATAAGAATGGAATGAATTAGAATGGAACAATAGAAGGGAATGAATTAGAATGGAACAATAGAATGGAATGAATTAGAATGGAACAATAGAAGGGAATGAATTAGAATGGAACAATAGAAGGGAACACTTAGAATGGAACAGTAGAATGGAATGAATTAGAATGGAATAATAGAATGGAATGAATTAGAATGGACAATAGAAGGGAGAATTAGAATGGAACAATAGAATGGAATGAATTAGAATGGAACAATAGAAGGGAATGAATTAGAATGGAACAGTAGAAGGAACAACTTAGAATGGAACAGTAGAATGGAATGAATTAGAATGGAAAATAGAATGGAATGAATTAGAATGGAACAATAGAAGGGAATGAATTAGAATGGAACAATATAATGGTATAATGGAAATGGAACAATAGAATGGAATGAATAAGAATGGAACAATAGAATGGAATGAATTAGAATGGAACAATAGAATGGAATGAATAGAATGGAACAATAGAATGGAATGAATAGAATGGACACAATAGAATGGTATAATGGAATGGGGCCGCTCAGAGTGGGACATCGTTTCATCTTTTAATAAGAACAGTGTAGACCAGCCCAGAGCAATAGAGGGCAGACAAATGGACGGATCGAATCAACATATTATCACACTTCATTCAACTGCTCAAAGGGCTTGATGATTAGTTCATTAGTTTGATCAGGTGTGCTAGTGTTGGGATAGAATAAAGCAGAGTAAGTTAGGGAGGCCCCAGGTCAAGGTCTGAGTTTATACATGAAACTGCGGTCCAGAGTTCCTCCTGGTACAGGTTACAGGGTTAGGAAAACTCCTGGCTATGAAGAAACATTTCCATCTAGTTTCTCATTGGCCAACTTGTGACTCCTACTGACGAGTTGAGTCATTTTCTGCTGCGACAAAGCGAGAGATAATTATCATATAGCACCACTATCACACATTATCATAGAGCACCACTACAAATTATCATAAGAGGACCACTAGCACAATTATCATTAGAGCAACCCACTAGCCAACTATCATAGAGCACCACTAGCACAATTAGCATAGAGCACAACTCAGCAAATTATCATAGAGCACCACTAAGCATGAATTATCATAGAGCACCACTAGCCACATATTATCATAGAGCAGACCACAGCTATCACAACTATCATAGAGCACCACTAGCACCAATATCATAGAGCACACTAGCCACAATTAGCATAGAGCACCTAGCTAAATTATCATAGAGCACCACTAGCAAATTATCATAGAGCACCACTAGAACAATTACATAGAGCACACTATCACAATATCATAGAGGACACTAGCAAATTATCATAGAGCACCACTAGCCACAATATCATAGAGACCACTAGCAAATTATCATAGAGCACACACTAGCACAATTATCATAGAGCACCACTAGCACAATTATCATAGAACACTGCAAATTAGCATAGAGCACACTAGCTAAATTTAGCATAGAGCACCCTAGCTAATTATTCATAGAGCACCATTCTAAGCATAGAAAGCCACTAGCTAAATTAGCATAGAGCACCACTAGCTAAATTAGGTTGAAAAGCACAAACAATGTTATCTTCTGAATACATGGTATTTCTTTTATTTCTTTATCGACAACAGCCCGCGCTTCGAGAGAGCCATCTATGAGGCGAGATGGCGGAGAACGCGCCTCCCGGAACCCCGTCCTCCAGGTGCGGCTTCGGACCCGCGATGTCGGCGTCAACGGACAGGTGGAGTACGTCTTCGGCGCTGCAACGGAATCTGTCCGCCGTCTTCTCCGACTGGACGAGGCTACCGGTTGGCTGAGCGTCCTCCACAGGATTGACCGGGAGGAAGTGGCCCAGTTACGCTTCACGGTCACGGCAAGGGATCGCGGTCAGCCGCCGCGCCACGACCGGACGACCGTAGTCCTGGTGGTCCGGGACGAGAACGACAACGTTCCGGTCGTGGAGATCAGGAAGATCGGACGGATTCTGGTGAGGGACGGAGTGGCGCTGGTACCGGAGAACGTTCTGGTGGACACACCGGTGGCGCTGGTTCAGGTGTCAGACCGTGACCAGGGGGAGAACGGGGCGGTAACGTGCACGGTGGTCGGGGATGTACCGTTCACCCTGAAACCGGCGGGAGAGACGGCGCTCTTGCCGCTGCCCGCGGATGACGCTTCGACAGGTGAGAGGAAAACACTTCCTGTCCATATTGATCTGTTTAGAGTTTGTTCTTTTTTCATTTTTAAAGTCAAATTCAGAGTATTCCAGCACGGCGCACCGAGAGGCTGAATAGTATCGGCATCAACGTACAGCACCATAATATAAACCTAACAGCTAGCTACTTAAGTTGAAAATCAAAAAATCACATATGTTAATTTGAGCATATATTTAAATTGTCAATGTAACTCTCCTTCACAGCAGGAAGTAATTATATTGATTAATTTCGTTGTAATTTTTTTTATATTAATATTTAACCTTGTTTCCTCAGAAACCGTAAGAAGTATTTCCTCACACGTCGGCCCTGTTGGATTACGAGGCCACTAAAGAGTACAGCGTCACCATCGTGGCAGTCGACTCTGGTTCCCCCTCTCTCCTCCAGCAACAGCTCTCTCATGGTCAGGGTGGTCGACATCAACGACCCACTCCTACCTTCGCCCAGGCCGTGGTCGAGGTCCACTTTGCCGAGAACAACCAACCAGGAGAGCGTGTGGTCCACGTGGTTGCGGCGGATGCCGATTCCGGAAAAATGCAGAGATTGCGTATTCATTGGATCCGTCCGTTAACGGCCTGTTCTATATTGATGCTGATAATGGGGATATCCGTGCGACGGGGGTTCTGGACCGGGAGGTCAGGGAGAGGTATGAGTTCCAGGTGATCGCCAGGGATAAGGGATTCCCTCGCTGCAGGGGTCGGCCATGGTGGTAATCATGGTGACCGACCGCAACGACAATGCTCCGAAGTTCGTCCAGGAAGTGTTCACGTTCTACGTGAAGGAGAACCTCCTTGCCAACAGCCCGTCGGCATGGTAACAGTAACAGACGGCGGATGAGGGTGAGAACGCGGAGCTGAGTCTTTTCGTAGAGATGGATGAAGAAGAAGGAGAAGAGGTGGAGGGAGGAGGAGGGGAGAAGAACAAGGGAGTAGGAGAGGAGGGAGGAGGAAGAAGAAGAGGAGGAAGGTGAGGAAACGTTCTCCATAGAGAACAACACCGGGACGATCTTCTCCTCCGTGTCTCTTTGACCGGGAACGCCGCTCCGCCTACACCTTCCGCGTCCGGGCCGTCGACGGCGGAGCTCCGCCTCTCCTCGCCACGGCGACAGTCTCCCTCATCGAACTGATGAGAACGACAACGCCCCTCCGTGACCTCACCCACCAACGACTCCTACACCCTCCTCCCCCGGCCTCCTCCACCCGGACCATCGTCAGAACCGTGGCCGCCTCGGACTCTGACTTTGGCCGCAACGCTGACCTGCGCTTCTCCCTGGTAGGAGGGAACCCCTTCAGGCTGTTTGAGATCGGCCTGGCAGTGGAGTGATCACCGTGGCAGAGCCCTAGAGAGGAGACACAGGGGGCTGCATCGCCTGGTGGTCAGGGTCAACGACAGTGGAGAGCCATCGCTCTGCGCCACCGCGCTGGTCCACGTCTTCGTCAACGAGAGTCTGGTCAACGCTACACTGGTGGACGCACAGGTAATTATGAATGTGACTTTGGGTGTGTCCTAAATGACAACCTAGTCCCTATGAAGTGCACTACTTTTGACCAGCCGCCCCATTGACTCTGGTCAAATGTAGTGCACTGTGTAGGTAATAGGGTGCCATTTGAGACGCGTCCATACTGTACATGCATACCTTCCTCTATTCCATTCTGACTTTGGTGACATTGAGTCCATTTGTTAAGGCTCTACTGTTCTATACAGGCTATATTTACACTTCTCCTGCTCAACAGCTTAGAATGGGCCAATGCACCAGCCTATAATGGAATGGTAGGGATCGATTAGAAAACTTAGAATGGAACAACTTAGAATGGAACAGTAGAACTAATGAACATGGAATTCTAGAATGGAACAACTTAGAATGGAAGTAGAACTAATGAACATGGAATTCTAGAATGGAACAACTTAGAATGGAACAGTAGAACTAATGAACATGGAATTCTAGAATGGAACAACTTAGAATGGAACAATAGAATGGAATGAATTAGAATGGAACAATAGAATGGAAATGAATTAGAATGGAACAATAGAAGGGAACAATTAGAATGGAACAGTAGAATGGAATGAATTAGAATGAATAATAGAATGGAATGAATTAGAATGGAACAATAGAAGGGAATGAATTAGAATGGAACAATAGAATGGAATGAATTAGAATGGAACAATAGAAGGGAATGAATTAGAATGGAACAGTAGAAGGGAACAACTTAGAATGGAACAGTAGAATGGAATAATTAGAATGGAATAATAGAATGGAATGAATTAGAATGGAACAATAGAAGGGAATGAATTAGAATGGAACAATAGAATGGAATGAGATTAGAAGGAAAATAAGAAGGAGAGATGAATTTAGAAATGGAAATAGAATGGAATGAATTAGAATAGGGAAAATAGAAGGGAATGAATTAGAATGGAACAATAAGGGAAAATTAGAATGGAACATGAAATGGATAATGAATTAGAATGGAATATAGTGAATGGAATGAATTAGAATGGAACAATAGAAGGGGCAATGAATTAGAATGGAAATAGAATGGAATGAATTAGAATGGAACAATAGAAGGGAATGAATTAGAACATAGACTGATTAAGGAACAATTAGAATGGAACAGTAGAATGGAATGCAATGTAGATTGGACAATAGATAGGTTAGAATAGAAAAAATGGACATAGGATAGAGGGAATGATTAGAATGGAACAATAATGGAAAGGAAGGAACATGTATGTTTAATAATAAGACAATGGAAACAAAATAAAAATGAACGAGCAATGGAAATGAAGTGAACTGGACAATCGATTTAACTGAATAATAATAAACAAATTAGTCATCTAATAGAAGTAATGCAATTGCAATTAGACTATAGTATAGTATATCATATAAATGGTAATGAATTAGAATGGGAATTGCAATAGAATGGTGATCATGTATTATGTGAATAGAGGAGTGCGCTGAGTGGATCACGTTTATTTTTAATAAGACATGTTAGACTGACCAGAAATAGAGGTGCAGATCAAAGGACGGATCGAAATTATCACACTTCATCAACTGTCAAAGGGCTTGATGATAGTTCATTAGTTGATCAGGTGTGCTATGTTGGATAGAATAAGCAAAGTAAGTTAGGGAGGCCCCAGTCAAGGTCTGAGTTTATACATGAAACTGCGGTCCAGAGTTCCTCCTGGTACAGGTTACAGGTTAGGAAAACTCCTGGCTATGAAGAAACATTTCCATCTAGTTTCTCATTGGCCAACTTGTGACTCCTACTGACGAGTTGAGTCATTTTCTGCTGCGTTGCCATTTCATTCACTAATCACTTTGCATCCTTCCACTCTCTCTCTCCACACACACACACACACACACACACATAATACACACACACACACACCCTCTCTCGGCATCATTCCACTGTCACACACACACCCATTTGGCATCATTCCGCTGTCACACACACACACACACACACACACACACACACACACACACACACACACACACACACACACACACACACCCCTTTGGCATCATTCCACTGTCAGAGAGAATTCCTTATGCGATGGAGGCAGTAACACAAGCATTTCACTGTGAGATAACGTCTGCGTATCTGTGCCATACACTTTGATTGGATATCCTTCTAGTCCATTACTGTATATTGAAGAGCTGTGCTCTGCTGGACTGTTCCAATCTAAACTGACTGTGGTGTAATGTCAATGAGTTCTAGATTACAACATGCTTCACACATTACAATCCATTGTTCCATAGAATCATTCTGTCATTCCATTGTGTTCTGGTCCACTCTACCATTCTATTGCAATCAAATGTTTCTGGTTCTAACCGGGCTTCTCATGTCCGGTTCTTTTCGTTGCATCTGAACCTGTCCAGGCAGAACTCTGTGCCCTTGTTTAGGCTTCAACTTGGACCTGGAGTTCTCCTTAAATTTCAGCCATATCAAGGGCCCAGGGTGTTTCATGTTTACGTCACAAGGTAATGAATAACTTCTGGCCCTAAAGATACACCACTAACTAAAGATACACCGCTAACTAAAGCTACACCGCTAACTAAAGCTCACCGCTAACTAAAGCTACACTGCTAACTAAGCTACACCGATAACTAAAGCTACAGCGCTTATAAGCTGCACCATAACTAAAGCTACACCGCTAACTAAAGCTACCCGATAACTAAAGCTACATCGCTTACTAAAGCAGCACCGATAACTAAAGCTACACCACTAACTAAAGCTACACCGCTAACTAAAGCTACACCGATAACTAAAAGCTACACCACTAACTAAAGCTACACCGCTAACTAAAGCTACACCGAACTAAAGCTACACGCTTACTAAAGCAGCACCGATAACTAAAGCTACACCACTAACTAAAGCTACACCGCTAACTAAAGCTACACCGCTAACTAAAGATCTACCGCTAGCTAAGTAACCGCTAACTAAAGATCCACCGTAACTAAAGCTGCACCGCTAAGTAAAGATCCACCGCTAACTAAAGCTGCACCGCTAACTAAAGCTACACCGCTAACTAAAGATACACCGCTAGCTAAGCTACACCGCTAGCTAAAGATCACCGCTAACTAAAGCTGCACCGCTAACTATTCATTGTATCAATATCAAGAGAGACACAGATTATGCAGAGTGAAACGGTTCTGGTGGTTAAAGCTAAGCAGTACAAACCTTGGTGCAGCAGAGTGGAAGAATCCTGGGGAGCT
>NW_019949667.1:0-1573 GCF_002910315.2 Salvelinus sp. IW2-2015 | reverse complement strand
GGGGGCTGGGGTGGGGGGAGTGAGGGGAGTGAGAGAGAGATGTGTCAGGATGGATGATGAGGCACTGCTAGAGCTAAAGTGGTAGTGCTGCATTCTCCTGTTGAACACTTACAAGGAGACACACACTGGAGTGCAGGAATGCACACACACACATGCCGCATATACACACACCTAGCATGCACACATACACACACATAGCAGAGACACACACACACACCCACACACAGTGTGCTAGAGGCATGCTCAGCAGAATGTCAATGGGACAGAAGAAGACTGCAGAACAGCGAACAGAGCAGAGAAGAACGGAGGAGAACAGAAGAGAACAGAACAGAGAACAGAGAAGGTAAGAGGAGAACAGAACAGAGGAGAGAGAACAGAGAAGAACAGAGAACAGAGGGGAACAGAACAGAAGAGAACAGAGGGGAACAGAGAACAGAGGGGAACAGAACAGAAGAGAACAGAGGGGAACAGAACAGAACAGAGGGGAACAGAGAACAGAGAAGAGGAGAACAGATGAGAACAGAGGAGAACAGAACAGAGGAGAACAGAACAGAGGACAACAGAACAGAGGACAACAGAGGAGAACAGAGAACAGTTAACAGAGGAGAACAGAGAACAGTTAACAGAGGAGAACAGATAACAGATGAGAACAGTTAACAGAGGAGAACAGAGAACAGAGGAGAAAGGAGAACAGAACAAAGGAGAACAGAGGAGAACAGTGAAAAGAGGAGAACAGAGGAGAACAGAACCAGGCAACAGAAGAACAATATAATGGAACAGAGAAGAGGAGATGAATGGAACCAATGCAATAGAATCTACCAAGACAATAGAAAGTTAGCCTAACCAAGTCCATTCACTGGTATCAATGTAATGCATGTATTTAGCCAGGATAGTCCACTCCATTAGAAAGTRAGCCTAACCAAGTCCATTCACTGGTATCAATGTAATGCATTTATTTAGCCAGGATAGTCCACTCCATTACAGTTGCCACTGTTTTCCAGGGTTTCTTTTTTTAAAGGTTATTTACTGAATGTAATACAGTGAAACACTTGAACAGTCAAACCAACCATTGTTATAAACTCATGAACCAATACAATAGAATCTACGAAGACAATGCGATGTATTCTGTTGTAAAACAATAGAGCAGGACCTTAGTGTGACTGGGGCAAATTGCTTTTCTAACTGTGTTACTTTAACTTGCAAATTAAACCTCTTGAACAAGAGAGAGATGGGGTAATGGATGACTCTTATATTTAGAGTTAAAGGGATAATGTGTGACTCTTATATTGAGTGTTTTAGGGATAATGTGTGAATCTTATATTGAGTGTTGTAGGGGTAATGTGTGACTTATATTGAGTGTTTTAGGGATAATGTGTGAATCTTATATTGAGTGTTGTAGAGGTAATGTGTGAATCTTATATTGAGTGTTTTAGGGATAATGTGTGAATCTTATATTGAGTGTTGTAGGGGTAATGTGTGACTCTTATATTGAGTGTTTTAGGGACAATGTGTGAATCTTATATTGAGTGTTGTAGAGGTAATGTGTGAATCTTATATTGAGTGTTGTAGAGGT
>NW_019949666.1:3539-10340 GCF_002910315.2 Salvelinus sp. IW2-2015 | reverse complement strand
ATCATCCACCTGGATATAGAGCTAGACGTTCCTCAACTAGATCATCCACCTGTATATAGAGCTAGACGTTCCTCAACTAGATCATTCCACCTTGTATATAGAGCTAGACGTTCCTCAACTAGATCATCCACCGTGTATATAGAGCAGACGTTCCTCAACTAGATCATTCCACCGTGTATATAGAGCTAGACGTTCCTCACTAATCATCCACCTGGATATAGAGCTAGACGTTCCTCAACTAGATCATCCACCTTGTATATAGAGCTAGACGTTTCCTCAACTAGATCATCCACCGTTATATAGAGCTAGACGTTCCTCAACTAGATCATCCACCTGATATAGAGCTAGACGTTCCTCAACTAGATCACACCACTGTGTATATAGAGCTAGACGTGTCCTCAACTAGATCATCCACCGTGTAGGGAAGTCTTCTCCACCATCTTCTTCAGTCACTGACTACTGTGACTTGTAGGAATCAGTCCTCCTGTTTCTCATCTAAAGTTTCTTATCTTTTATCTTTTCCACCACCCAGTCCTCTCCTGTCGTATAAAGGAGGACTTGTGTTGGTGGTTTTGTGGATGTTGGTGGTTGTGGTTTGTTGTCATCGTCATTGTTGTTGTTGTTGATGCTGGATACTTGATGATGTGTGGATCAGCTGATTGTCACCTTTTTACAAACACTCAACTGTGATTATATGCACTGATCGTTCAAAACATTAGGAACACCTTCCTAATATTGAGTTGGCATTGTTCTAAACATGAAGAACACCTTCCTAATATTGAGTTGCATTGTTCTAAACATTAAGAACACCTTCCTAATATTGAGTTGCATTGTTCAAAACATTAAGAACACTTCCTAATATTGAGTTGCATGTCAAAACATAAGAAACCTTCCTAATATTGAGTTGCATTGTACTAAACATTACGAAACACCTTCCTAATATTGAGTTGCATTGACTAAACATTAAGAACACCTTCCTAATATTGAGTTGCATTGTTCAAAACAGTAAGAACACCTTCCTTAATATTGAGCTGCATATTGTTCAAAACATTAAGAACACCTTCCTAATATGAGTTGCATTGTTCTAAACATTAAGAACACCTTCCTAATATTGAGTTGCATTGTTCAAAACATTAAGAACACCTTCCTAAAATTGAGCTGCATTTCTACTAGACTCTTGGTTGACCAAGAGTAGTCTTTTCTTTCGACCAATCAATTTTCCACATGTAGACACACCTTATGTGTTTTAACAAAATGAACTTTATGTATTGAACTTGTCTGATGCTTTAAGCACGCTGTTTGATTAAATAATTAAGATACACAAATGACTCAAGAGGGAGCCAGAGATCAAGATAACCTAACTAGAAGAGAAAAACCTGTTCCAGACCCTCCTCCTCCCGCTGCTGCGGGCCTTCACAGATTCTCAGGTTACCCTCCTGAAATTGCCGGTATTTTTTAAATTTATTTCACCTTTATTTAACCAGGTAAGCTAGTTGAGAACAAGTTCTCATTTGCAACTGCGACCTGGCCAAGATAAAGCAAAGCAGTTCGACACAAACAACAACACGGAGTTACACATGGAATAAACAAAACATACAATTAATAATACAGTAGGAAAATCTATATACAGCATGTGCAAATGAGGTAGGATAAGAGAGGTTATAGGCCAGGGGTTGGCAACCTTTTGGAGTGCCAGTTTACCATATCTAGCAGTTGGCTATGCACGGACTGTCTGCAACGCACTTGAAACATTGTATCAACTATCAACTGGGTCGCCCAAAATTTAGGCTAGCAAACTATTCTGGGCCCTCAGAGTTTCCCCTGCCAGTGAGCTTGGGACAGACACAGCTGTAGGCTATTTGTGATATTGGGATAAGAAGTAATCAGTTATTTTATGGGGTGGCAGGTATTCTAGTGGTTAGAGCGTTCGACTAGCAATCGAAAGTTTGCGAGTTCGAATCCCAGAGCTGACAAGGTAAAAATCTGTTGTTCTGCTCCTGAACAAGGCAGTTAACCCGCTGTTCCTAGGCCGTCATTGAAAATAAGAATTTGTTCATAACTGACCTGCCTGGTTAAATAAAGGTTCAATTATGCCCTTTCCCTCAATATTCCATATAAATCACTGTATGAGAGTTGCACAGTATAATTATACCCTTAATCTGGTAACAAATCACATCTAGTGATACATAACTTGACATTTTCTGCCCTCCATTGTAACATAACAAACTCTTCATTAATGACAATACTTTTCTCAGCCGTTATAAATGTGCGTGACACCAAGACACTGCCGGCGGAGAAGAGGTATTCGGAGTGGACTTCTAGTCCGACTCAGGAGGCCGGCACACCATCCACCGCTTCCGAGTATATTACTCACTAATGTTCGGTCTCTGAACAATAAAGTAGACGAGCTCAGGGCGAGGATCTTCTTCCAGAGAGACATCAGGAATTGTAACATACTCTGTTTCACGGAATCATGGCTCTCTCCGGATATACTGTCTTTGTCCATACAGCCAGCTGGGTTCTCAGTCCATCTCTCTCCTGATATACTGTCCCTGTCCATACAGCCAGCTGCGTTCTCAGTTCATCGTGCAGACAGGAATAAAGAACTCTCCGGGAAGAAGAAAGGCTGGGGGTGTATGCTTCATGATTAACTACTCAATCAAATTTCAATCAAATGTATTTATAAAGCCCTTTTTAACATCAGCCGATGTCACAAACTGCTATACAAAGACCCAGCCTAAAAACCCCAAACAGGAAGCAATGCAGATGTAGAAGCACATGGCGTGATTGTGATAACATACAGGAACTCAAGTCCTTTTGTTTACTCGACCTAGAATACCTCACAATCAAAGGCCGACCGTATTACCTCCCAAGAGAATTCTCTTCGGTTATAGTCACGGCTGTGTATATCCCCCATCAAGCCGATACCACCGACAGCCCTCAAGGAACTACACTGGACTTTATGCAAACTGGAAACCACATATCCTGAGGCTGCATTTATTGTAGCTGGGCATTTTTTACTTTTAGATGTGTGTATTGTTGTGAATTGTTAGATACTACTGCACTGTTGGAGCAAGGAACACAAGCATTTCTCTACACACACAATAACACCTGCTAAATATGTGTATTGACCAATCACATCTGCTAAATATGTGTATATGACCAATCACATCTGCTAAATATGTGTATATGACCAATCACACCTGCTAAATATGTGTATTGACCAATCACACCTGCTAAATATGTGTATTGACCAATCACATTAGCTAAATATGTGTATTGACCAATCACACCTGCTAAATATGTGTATATGACCAATCACACCTGCTAAATATGTGTATTGACCAATCACACCTGCTAAATATGTGTATTGACCAATCACATCTGATAAATATGTGTATTGAGCAATAACATCTGCTAAATATGTGTATTGACCAATCACATTTAGCAAAATGTGTATGACCAATCACATCTGCTAAATAATGTTATTGACCAATCACATCTAGCTAAATATGTTAGTGACCAATACATCTGGTAAAATATGTATTGACCAATCACATCTGCTAAATATGTGTAGACGACCAATCACACCTGCCTAAATATGTATTGACCAATCACACTGCTAAATATGTGTATTGACCAATACATCTGCTAAATATGTGTATTGACCAATCACATCTGTAAACATGTGTATTGACCAATCACAATTGATTTAAACTTTTGTTTCCATCACTGATTGTTATAGATATTCTGCCTAAATTCACTCGAGCTCCGTAAACTGGTCTTCCCTGGCTGGTCTGAACCTCTGGGAAACCTGACATAGCTAGTTCATTCTCTACAGACAGAACTTCAGTCGAGAGGGGATGAAACGTTACTGGAGTAACGTTACATGGCAGCTCAGCTCCGTAGACTGGTCCTCCCTGGCTGTCTGACTCAGCTCCGTAGACTGGTCTTCACCTGTCTGTCTGACCTCAGCTCCGTAGACTGGTCTTCCCTGGCTGTCTGACCTCAGCTCCATAGACTGGTCCTCCCTGTCTGTCTGACCTCAGCTCCGTAGACTGGTCTTCCCTGGCTGTCTGACCGTCAGCTCCGTAGACTGGTCTTTCCCTGGCTGTCTGACCTCAGCTCCGTAGACTGGTCTTCCCTGTCTGTCTGACCAGCTCCGTAGACTGGTCTTCCCTGGCTGTCTGACCTCAGCTCCGTAGACTGGTCTTCCCTGTCTGTCTGACCTCAGCTCCGTAGACTGTCTTACCTTTCTGTCTTGACATCAGCTCGTAGACTGGTCTTACCTGTCTGTCTGACCTCAGCTCCGTAGACTGGTCTTCCCTGTCTGTCTGACCTCAGCTCCGTAGACTGGTCTTCCTGTCTGTCTGACCTCAGCTCCATCGACTGGTCCTCCTTGTTTGTCTGACCTCAGCCCGTAGACTGGTCTTCCTGTCTGTCTGACCTTCAGCTCCGTAGACTGGTCTTCCCTGTCTGTCTGACCTCAGCTCCGTAGACTGGTCTTACCTGTCTGTCTGACCTCAGCTCCGTAGACTGGTCTTACTGTCTGTCTGACCTCAGCTCCGTAGACTGGTCTTCCCTGTCTGTCTGACCTCAGCTCCATAGACTGATCTGCCCTGTCTGTCTAACCCTGCTGGGACACCTGGCACCTTCTGATCCTGCTGGACACCTTCACCACCCTGCTGAACACCTGTCACCATCCTGCTGGGACACCGGTCACCATCTGATCCTGCTGGGACACCTGTCACCATCCTTGCTGGGACACCTGTCACCATCTGACCCTGCATAGACACCTGTCACCATCTGATCCTGCTGGGACACCTGTCACCATCCTGCTGGGACACCGTCACCATCTGATCCTGCTGGACACCTGTCACCATCCTGCTGGACACCTGTCACCATCTGACCCTGCTAACACCTGTCACCATCTGATCCTGCTGGGACACTAGTCACCACCCTGCTGGGGCACCTGTCACCATTGATCCTGCTGGATAACCTGTCACCACCGCTGCGTACACCTGTCACCATCTGCGATCCTGCTGGGACACCTTCACCATCCTGTGCCTGGGACCACACTGTCACCATCTGACCTGCTGGGACACCTGTCACCATCTGACCCGGCTGGACATACCTGTGTCACCATCTATCCTGCTGGGAACACCTGTCACCAGTCTGACCCGCTGAGACACCTGTCACCATCTGATCCTGCTGGGACAACCTGTCACCATGTACCCGGCCTGAGACACCTGTCACCATCTGACCCTGCTGGGACACCATCTGACCCCGGCTGGGACACCTGTCACCATCCTGCTGGACACTGTCACACCGCTGGAACACCTGTCTCCATCTGATCCTGCTGGTGGACACCTGTCACCACCTGACCCTGCTGGGACACCTGTTCACCATCTGACCCTCCTGGTGACACACCTTCACCAAATCTGATCCTGCTGGGGACAAACCTGTCTCCCATCTGATCCGCTGGGACACCGTTCACCATCTGATCCTGCTGGACACCTGTCACCACCCTGATGGGACACCTGTCTCCATCTGATCCTGCTGGGACACCTGTCACCACTGATCCTGCTGGGACACCTTCACCACCCTGATGGGACACCTGTCCCATCTGACCCTGCGGACACCTGTCACCATCTGATCCGGCTGGAACACCTGTTCTCCAATCTGACCCTGCTGAGACACCTGTCACCACCCCTGATGGGACACCTGTCCCATCTGATCCTGCTGGGACACCTGTCACCATCTGATCCCTGCCTGGGGACACCTGTCCACCACCCTGATGGGGACACCTGTAAACCATCTGACCCTCCTGGGAACACCTGTCACCACTCTGATCCTCTGCGAAACACCTGTCTCCAATCTGACCCTCTGAAACACCTGTCAACACCCTGCTGAGACACCTGTCAAACACCCTGCATGGGACAACCTGTTCACCATCTGATTCCTGCTGGGCACCTTCACCATCTTGCTGGGACACCTGTTACCATCTGACCCCTGCCTGGGACACCTGTCACCATCTGATCCTGCTGGACACCTGTCACCATCTTGCTGGGACACCTGGTTACCATCTGACCCTCGCTGCGACAACCTGTCACCATCGACCCTGCTGGACACCCTCACCATCTGACCTGTGGACACCTGTCACCATCTGATCCTGCTGGCCGACCACCTGTTACCATCTGATCCATCTGGGACACCTGTCACCACCACTGCTGGAACACCTGTCACCACCCTGCTGGGACACCTGTCACCACTCTTGCTGGGACACCTGTCACCACCTGATCCTGCTTGGACACCTGTCACCAATCTGATCCTGCTGGGACACCGTCACATCTGACCTGCTGGACACCTTCACCATCTCTGACACCTGTAATCTGACCTGCTGGGACACCTGTCACCATCTGATCCTGCTTATTCATTCATAGCTAGTTCTTCTCTACAGACAGAACTTCAGTCGAGAGGGAGATGTAACTTTACTGTAGCTAACGTTACATGCAGTTACACTAGTAGCTCAGGACCTTTAAAGAAATACTTTTTCTGTGAAGTCAAAACAGCCAGTTACCTTTTTCACAACATATTTTTTAACAGTTTGGAAACTTTAGAGTGTTTTCTATCCACATCTACTAATATATGCATATCCTAGCTTCTGGGCCTTCAGTAACAGGCAGTTTAATTTGGTGCACGCTTTTCATCCAAAATTCCAAAATTGCTCCACCTATCCGTAGTGAGTAACAAGGTAGACATCAATAAGTAATCAATTTCACCTGGTCAGTTCAAAAAGAT
>NW_019949666.1:0-2903 GCF_002910315.2 Salvelinus sp. IW2-2015 | reverse complement strand
AGATGCTTGTTGGTGGAGTAGATCGTGACCGAGCTACCAAGATATGTTCATAATGCTCGGTTGACGCGGAGCCCGGAGATAGTGTCATAATTGGCTCTGGTGACTTTGGGAAGCCACGAGATAGTGTCATAATGCGTCGTGACGCGGCGAGCACGGAGAAGTGTTCATAATCTCGGTATAGTGGAAGCCACGGAGATAGTGCAAAATGGGCTCGGGTACCGACACGAGTATCAGCCGTACTGACAGAGATAGTGTCATAATGGCTCGGTAGGGGAGCACAGAGAGAAGGTGAGTGACGATAGTTCATATGCTCGACGCGAGCTTACAGAGATAGTGTCATAATGGTCGTAGCGAGCGGTGTGATCGGCACATATGCTAATGCTCTGTGACGCGCCCATGGTAGATAGTGTACCACGTTCTATTTCATCTGTGGTTGAAAACTCCATCCATTGGGTAGCAATGATACTATAACAAAGACAAGGAGACGAGGATAGACAGCAGAGACTCCAAAACCTTCCAACACAAAGCCATCACCTACAGAGAGATAGACCTGAGAAGAGTCCCCTTAGCAAGCTGGTCCTGGGGCCTGTCCACAAACAAGACCCCCCACAGAGCCCCAGGACAGCAACACAATTAGACAAAACAAAAATCATGAACCAAAATAAAAAAGAGAATTCTTGAAAAATAGTGATCAAAAAAACTGAGCGAAACTAGAGAGCTATTGCCCTAAACAAGAAGTAAACATGTGACAATACCTGACCACTGTGACTACGCAAGACTTAAGGAAAGCTTGGACTATGATAAGAGACTCTAAGCACAGCCTGAGAGAGACAGGCTATGTCGAACAGCTGCAGGGACAAAATTATGTGGAAACGTAGGCTGCACTCCTACTCCTGACAAATGTTATAACCGTGTTTACAAGATTTGATCACTCTTTGTGTGCTGTGAAGTTCTCCCGCACATCAGTGTACAGTGCGACAACGTGTAAATGTGTCTAGTTAAGAAGAGGCTTCTAGCGAGATTGCAATTTCCACTTAAAATGCGGACTTGATTGCTCTTCCATATAATTTTTTGTCAATCCCCTACAAAAAAATGTCGACCTAATTATAATCACCATAAATAATTGACATTCTGTTTGTGCAGTGTCACGCCCTGACCTTAGAGATCCTTTTATGTCTCTATTTTGGTTTGTCAGGTGGTAGGTGTGGGTGGGTCATTCTATGTCTGGTGTTCTATTTGTCTATTTCTTTGTGTTGGCCGGGTTGGTCACAAATCGAGAGGCAGCTTGTCTATCGTTGTCTCTGATTGAGGAACATACTAGTAGCCTTTCCCACCTGTGGTTTGGTGGTTGTTTTTGCTTTGTGTTTCCACCTTAACAGACTGTTTCCGGTTTTTGTCGTTTTGTTGTTTCGTCAAGGTTTCGTATTTTATTAAAGGTTAATATGAACACTTACACGCTGCCACCTTGGTCCTCTTCTCCGTCTCCACAGACGTGCGTTACAGCAGGTTATTTCCGACGTATAGCAAAACTGGCTCAAATTAAGAACCTAAAGCATTTCGCTAGGATCTCACTACAACGCAATAACGTTCCTAATTGTTATGACAATCACATCGCTAAATATGTGTAAGACCAATCACATCGCTAAATATGTTGATGACCAATCACATCGCTAAATATGGTATGACCAATCACATCTGCTAATATGTGTATGACCAATCACATCAGCTAAATATGTGTATGACCAATCAAATCTGCTAAATATGTGTATGTGACCAATCACATCTAAATATGTGTATTGACCAATCACATCACAATATTGTATGACCAATCACATCCTAAATATGTGTAGGACCAATCACATTGCTAAATATGTGTATGACCAATCACATCGCTAAATTTAGGTATTGACCAATCACATCAGCTAAATATGTGTATGTGACCAATCACATCGCTAAATATGTTATGGACCAATCACATCGCTAAATATGTGTATTGGACCAATCACATTCCTAAATATGTGTATGACCAATCACACTCGCTAAATATGTTAGGACCAATCAATCGCCTAATAGTGTATGACCAATCACATCGCTAAATATGTGTATGACCAATCACACTGCTAAAATGTGTATGACCAATACACATCACTAAATATGTGTATGACAATCAAATCGCTAAATAGTGTATGGACCAATCACATCTGCTAAAATATGTGTACGACCAATCAAATCAGCTAAATATGTGTATGACCAATCACATCTGCTAAATAATGTTGTATGACCAATCAACATCAGCTAAATATTGTACTGACCAATCACATTAGCTAAATATGTGTATTGACCAATCACATCTGCTAAATATGTGTATTGACCAATCACATTAGCTAAATATGTGTATTGACCAATAACATCTGGTAAATATGTGTATTGACCAATCACATCTGCTAAATATGTGTATACGACCAATCACACCTGCTAAATATGTGTATTGACCAATCACATCTGCTAAATATGTGTATATGACCAATAACATCTGCTAAATATGTGTATTGACCAATCACATCTGGTAAACATGTGTATTGACCAATCACATTTGATTTAAACTTTTGTTTCCATTCACTGATTGTTATAATATTCTGCTAAATTCACTCGAGCTCCGTAAACTGGTCTTCCCTGGCTGTCTGAACCTGCTGGGAAACCTGACATAGCTAGTTCATTCTCTACAGACAGAACTTCAGTCGAGAGGGGATGAAACGTTACTGTAGCTAACGTTACATGGCAGCTCAGCTCCGTAGACTGGTCCTCCCTGGCTGTCTGACCTCAGCTCCGTAGACTGGTCTTCACCTGTCTGTCTGACCTCAGCTCCGTAGACTGGTCTTCCCTGGCTGTCTGACCTCAGCTCC
>NW_019949665.1:7837-10344 GCF_002910315.2 Salvelinus sp. IW2-2015 | reverse complement strand
ACTCCAAATTAAACTGCCTCGTGCTAAATTTCTTGATCGTTAAATATGCATATTATTTATCTATTGGAAGAAAACACCTTCTAGTTTCTATAGGAAGTTGGAATTTTGTCTCTGCAGGGTACAGAAACAATTTTCTACAGCCACTTTCATTGACAGGGTTCAGATTCGAAATTTTTACCTCTGATGGGTCTGTTTTTAAGGCGACAGTGAATGCTATGAAGAAACCGACACTGCCTACGTCTTCCTCTGGGTGTCTGGACGTCATCACGTTTTCCAATGAAATCGATGGACGTCACAGCCATTCATAAAAGACGAAAATGTACAGAACCCCCCTTTCTCATTGGGCGCCTGAAGCAAAGGACCATCGGACCTGCCTCGTTCAAATCGTTTTCTAAACACCAGCATATTTCGCGGTCATGTTCAGTCGTTAAGTTGGTTAAAAAACATCATTAAGTATTTAATTTGAACCTTTATACAATTTAGATCCTTTAGTGGGATTTGAGGAATTTCTTTGTTGTGCACTCTGAAAGTTTGGACACGTTTTAGGTGTCGGTCTGTTTGGGTGACATTTCAAGGACAAGGACATCTATCGACCAAAAGGACGTTTTATAACACTAGAAAGATACATTGCCCAAGAATCTGAGGAAGAACAGCTCAAAGTAAAGCAATATTTAATATGATAAATCGCTGTTTCTGTCGAAATATTTTAAACGCACTATTTCCATTTTGCTTGGCATATAGCTTCACTTGGCCACCCTGTATTGAAAAGTAAGGATAATTTTTAAAATGTAAATCAAGCGGTTGCATTAAAACTAACTTTGTCTTTCGATGCTGTCAACCCTGTATTTTTTAGTCAAAGTATATGATTAGCGTCAATAAAACTAGATCACTCTGATGATGACGTTCAGACAATATTGAGCTTCGATTTCCCTAGTATTTTTATTGTTAACCAATTCTTCTCTTTTGACACAAATATGCTAATGCGGAACAGCACCCCCTATAGTTGCAAGAAGTTGTAAGCCATATTTGTTTATGGTCCAATAACATATTTAAAATCATCCATCTACCTTGAGGAACTGTTTGGACAATTTGCACATTTGGATCAAAATTACTATTAATTAATATCATCACCCCTTTTGAATTTCTTTGCCCATGGGAGAAATATATTTCACCCCCACCCACCCTTTTTCCACAAAACTTCATCTAAAATTGTAAAATGAGTTTCCTGTAAACAATAGATATTATATTCCTTCTCTTTTAGCCAGGTAAATACTGATAGTCTTTTCTTATCTGCTCAACCATTACAATTATAACTGGCTATATACATGTTTGTAAATGTACCATTAAAAAGTAACATGATGATTGAGTGTCTATATAGCTGTACCATGATATTTATATTGCTACTAAGTAACCTCCAATTGGTCCCCACTATTCCACCTGCTAAAACCCCTCCTCATCCCGAGTTGGGTTGTCATCCCAATGACCAGCAGACCACGCCTCGGAGAGACCGGGACCCATCCTTCGAAAAGAGTACAGAGTGCCACCCACAGAACAGAAGCAGATCAACCGCCAAAAGCATTTCCATCGCCCTCACCTCAATTGTATTATATATACAGTGCCTTGCAAAAGTATTCATCCCCCTTGGCGTTTTTACTATTTTGTTGCATTACAACCTGTAATTTAAATGGATTTCATTTGGATTTCATGTAATGGACATACACAAAATAGTGAAATGAAAAAAATTACTTTTTTCATAAAATTCAAAAAGATAAAAAACTGAAAAGTGGTGCGTGCATATGTATTCACCCCCTTTGCTATGAAGCCCCTAAATAAGATCTGGTGCTACAAATTAACTTCAGAAGTCACATAATTAGTTATCTAAAGTCCACCTGTGTGCAATCTAAGTGTCACATGATCTGTCACATGATCTCAATAAATATAGACCTGTTCCTATGGAGCACAATTAAATCCATTATTACATTTTTAAAAATATTATAGCACCACAACAAACCTGCCAAGAGAGGGCCGCCCACCCAAACTCACAGACCAGGCAAGGAGGGCATTAATTAGAGGCAACAAACTGACCAAAGATAACCCTGAAGAAGCTGCAAAGCTCCACAGCAGAGATTGGAGTATCTGTCCATAGCACCCCTTTAAGCCGTACACTCCACAGAGCTGGGGTATACGGAAGAGTGTCCAGAAAAATGCCATTGCTTAAAACTTCTTGCCACTAGGGGGGTGCCATTTCGACATAGTCCAAATTCGTCTCCAAATTAAACTGCCTCGTACTCAATTCTTGCTCGTACAATATGCATATTATTATTACTATTGGATAGAAAACACTCTCTAGTTTCTAAAACCGTTTGAATTATGTCTGTGGGTGAAACAGAACTCGACTTAGAGCAATTTTCCTATGTGTATGTCAGAATTCAGAATTGTACTGGCTGCTCTGAGACCTGTGTATTAATTTGCCTGTCCTCTATTGGTTGAGATGCACTGCATACGCC
>NW_019949665.1:0-1827 GCF_002910315.2 Salvelinus sp. IW2-2015 | reverse complement strand
TGGTGGACAAAAAAAAGTTGTGTCTTTTGCTATGGTGGTTAGCTAATAGAAATACATATTTTGTCTTCCCTGTAAAACAATAAAAAAATCGGAAATGATGGCTGGATTCACAAGATCTGTATCTTTCATTTGGTGTCTTGGACTTGTGATTTCATGAACATTTGATTATATGATATCCCTGTGGCTTTAGGCTAGGCTATGCTAGTCAGCTTTTTTGATGGGGGGGATCCCGGATCCGGGTTTGTGACTCTATAAAGGTTAATAAAGAAAAAAAATAAGCAAACATGTTTGGTGTTCGCCAAAAGGCAAACATATGGAAGAAGGTACTTTGGTCAGATGAGACTAAATTTGAGCTTTTTGGCCATCAAGGAAAACGCTTTGTCTGGCGCAAACCCAACACCTCTCAACACCCCGAGAACACCATGTTTTTCATCGGCAGGGACAGGGAAACTGGTCAGAAATGAAGAAATTATGGATGGTGCTAAATACAGGGAAATTCTTGAGGGAAACCTGTTTCCGTCTTCCAGAGATTTGAGACTGGGACGGAGGTTCACCTTCCAGCAGGACAATGACCCTCAGCATACGACTAAAGCAACACTCAAGTGGTTTATGGGGAAACTGTGGTATGATTTAAAGATTGCTGTACACCAGCGGAACCCATCCAACTTGAAGGAGCTGGAGCAGTTTTGCCTCGAAGAATGGGCAAAAATCCCAGTGGCTAGACGTGCCAAGGTTATAGAGACATACCCCAATTGACTTGCAGCTGTAATTGCTGCAAAAGGTGAATCTATAAACTATTGACTTTGGAGGGGGGGTGAATAGTTATGCAAGCTCAAGTTTTCAATTTTTTGTGTTATTTCTGGTTAGGTTTCACAAGAAAAAATATTTTGCATCATCAAAGCGGTAGGCATGTTGTGTAAATCAAATGATACAAACCCCCAAAAATTCCAGGTTGTAAGGCAACAAAATAGGAAAAATGCCAAGGGGTTTGAATATTTTCGCAAGCCACCGTAGCTATTAAAAAAAAATATATATTTAAAAATTCAAGTTTATCGTAGCAATTGTAGTAATGTAGGTAGTTTATGCAAAGGATTGTTACCTCTTACCAGTTTTGCCATTACAAAAATTACATTTTGGCAAGCAATTATTATTTTAGCTAACAATTATTGTGATTCATCCTATATTGTCCCTAATATATTTTACTCCCTCGCAACAATGTTGTGGAATACACACCACACACACACACACACACACACACACACACACACCACACACACAACACACACCACACACACAACCACACACACACACACACACACACACACACACACACACCACACACCCACACAGACAGACCACGACTCATCTTTCCCACACATCAACCATAAACACACATGCTCAACAGTTGCACCTGCCCAGAGTCCCAAACTTCAAGAAAGGTTCTAAATTTACAAAATGTATATACAGTTTGCAGCTGTATGAGAAGGCCTGCAAAACTGAGCAAAAATACGCAGAAACATTAGATTTGATTAACCATTGTCACGTCCTAGGTGAGTGGAGATAACCCTTCCCCTGAAACACCCACATGGTCCCGCCGTTGGTGACTATATTCCAAGCATCTCCGTGCAGTCAGACCCTTTGATGGATTTTTGTGCCACCAGGCCACAATAATACGCCCCCTCTCTGAACTGTCCGAGTGTGACCCCCGTCCCCATGGGTTACTGCAGCTTAGTGTTTGCAGCATTGCCACTGTGGGTGGGGGCACCCCATCGAATCCCCATCGGCTGGCACAAGATCGTCAAGGTTTTCTCACAACCCCTGCTCACA
>NW_019949664.1:0-10344 GCF_002910315.2 Salvelinus sp. IW2-2015 | reverse complement strand
TGAAACCAGAGCATGAGAGTGACAGCAGTGCATTTTAAGTTAACTATGCCCCCAGCCTCTGGAACAGCCTGCCAGAAAACCTAGGGGCTGAAACAGTGGGACATATTTAAAAGAGATCTTAAAATAGCTTTTCATCTTTGCTTTCCTTAGGGCTTTTTAGTCGTTAGTTTTTATTGGTATTATTTAGTTTTTATCCTCTTATGTTTGGGGTTAGTAAATATTTCAGATTTTATTTTCATTTTTTTATTAGTTATTGTTCGTGTAAGCACATTGTGCTGCATGCTGAAATGTTCTGTAGAAATAAAGCTTGATTTCATTATGGAGCATGTTCACCCCTGTCCTAAATGGATAATTATTAAGGGAGAACTGTTATGGCTTCTAATTGCCAAATGGTAAAGCCAATAAACTGTAAATGCTGTAGCTGCATGTTAAAGGAAAGCAGAGACGATCTTCTGTACAAAGCCCAACGGCAGAGAAAAACACAGGCCAAATGCAGAATAACCTCCACTCTATGGACACCTACAGGCATTAATTATCCTTCATGTCAATGCACCCACAAATGAACGCCATTTGTCACAGCTACGTTACATCATTTGCTAATGTGGAGCTTGACATTTGTAGACTCAGTTAAAAGAGATGTGTACAAGCCACCTTACATCCAGTTGTAAGGAGGCTGATTGGCATGTAGCTAGGCAACATCCATGACTACCTGTACATGGGAATAACAGGAGATGGGACCTCAGAACAGTAAGTAAGTATTACTGGAGCAGACTAGCTAATCAAGACACTACTTCTATCTATGCTATCTATCTATCTATCTATCTATCTATCTATTATCATCTATCTATCTAGCTTACTATCTATCTATTCGGTTTTACTCTATCTATCTATCTATCTATCTATCTATTATCTATCTATCTATCTATCTATCGTATTACATCTCACTATCTTATCTTATCTATCTATTTCTATCATATCTACTATCTATCTATCTATCTATTCTATCGATATCTATCTATCTATCTATCTCTATCATATCTATTATCTATCTATCTACATCTATCTATCTATCTTCTATCTATCTTATCGTATCTATCTATCTATCTATCTATTATTTACATTTACATTTAAGTCCGTTAGCAGACGCTCTTTCCAGAGCGACATTACAAATTGGTTGCATTCACCTATGCATCCAGCTGGAACAGCCACTTAACAATATGTGCATTCTAATCTTTTAGACGGGGGGGGGGGGGGGGGGGTGTGTTGACGAAGGGATTACTTTATCCTATCCTAGTATCCTTAAAGAGGTGGGGTTTCAGGTGTCTATCTATCTATCTCTATTATCTATCGTATACTATCTATCTATCTCTCTGTAACTCTCTGTGTCTCTCTGTCTCTCTAGCTCTGCTATATTCTGTATCTCGACTATTTCAAAGCATTTTACAATCACACCAACTTTCACACAGGAAATAAGCCCCTTCAATTACTTTCATTTTTTCAACCAGAATTTTGTCTGCTCCTATATCCAACCTCTTGTGTACGACCTATATAATTCTTCAAATGAAAACGATAAAAAGAAAAAAAACTTCTAAAGAAGTAACTGGACCACATGTGCGAAGATGAGGATTATATGGAAAGCATAAAGGCCAGAGTGATTCAGTGAATGATTTCACAGCGACTCAAACGGTGCCAAAAATTAACTACCAGATTACAATAATACCTTAGCGTGGGGACAACTTAGCACGACTAAACACTGCAGAGCTGGGGCACCCAGGCGTACACCTTTCTCTCCCTCTGTCTCTCTCTCTCTCTCGCTCCTACACACACCGCCACACACCACACACCACGACACACACACAACACCATACACACACACACCATCACACAACACACATCCCACACACACACACACACACACCACACACCACACATCCACACACACACAACACACACACACACACACACACACACAGACACACACACAAAAACACACTTGACTTCAGTGTGCCGCCTCAGATTCTGTTGTGAAGGGGTCAAGAAGCCCCTGCATCACCCACACACACACACACCACCCACCCACCCCCCACCCACCACAGTATAGTACAAGCAATCCTGTTGGGGACACAACAATTCCAGTCCCTATTCAAGGGATCCTATATTTTCCATTAAACACTTAACCCATAGCCCAACACGGTAATTCTACCCTAGTTCCTAACCCTAAACCTAAATCTAAACCTAACACTAATTCTAACCTGTAACCCTACAACCACCCATAGATAAGCATTTGACCTTGTGGGGAACTAACAAAATGTCCCCGAGTGGGTCAAACTATGTTTATTTACTATTCTTGTGTGACTTCTGTCCCACACAAGGTATAGTTAAAGAACACATCACATCACATCCCCAACCATCATCAACACATCACCACACACACATCACCACACACACACACACACACACACACACACACACACACACACACACACACACACACACACACACACACACACACACACACACCACACACACACACACACACACACACACACACACACACACACCACAAGCAACATCAATCATCACGCGTGGGTGCGTAAGGCTAACCTACAAAAGACAATACACAGCAGTGCCAGGCGTAGGATAATTTATATAAGCTGCAATATGGGGAGATAATAAAACACACACACACACTCAGACATGGAAAGTTAGAAAGGGGAGGAGGGTTGATGGGAGAGCGGGGAAGAGAGAGAGATGAGAGCGAGAGAAGGAGGTGAGGGGGAGAGATGGGAAAGACCGAGAGAGAGAGAGAGGATGAGGATGGAAATCGAAAGAGAAGCATATACAACATGTTGATGAGACAACCACCCTCAACACCTGCTACAGGCGTCTCTGTCATATGGGGGTGAGGTGTTGTACTGTATGAGTGTGGAAAGGTGTTTTGAGGTTGCTGAGTCGTGAATACATGGAATGGGTGTTGGGTTTCTCTATGGAGAGACAGGCATGTTCCTTAAAGAGAGGAGATACATAGTTATGTCACCCTGAACCCTGGGTCTGTCGACGGTGGTGACAGGATAACTGGGGGTGTTGTCACCTGAACCCTGGGGCGTTGACGTGTGCACCTGACCCTGTGTACGTGTGCTAACCCGGATGTGGTGTCACTGAACCTGGGGTGTACGTGTGTCACCTAACCCTGGGGGTATGTGTTGCACCTGAACCCTGGGGTGTGTCTTTGTGGTCACCTGAACCCTGGTGGTGCCCTGTGGGTGTGTCACCTGACCCTGGGGTGCTGCTGTGATGTGTCACCTGAACCCTGGGTGTCGTAGATAGAAAACGGTTCCTAATTAGGCTGGGATTCATTCCGATCCGCTGCTAATCCGTGCTACAGAGCAAAGCTTGACATTTGAAGGAGGTAATTTCTAATTGAACGACATCTGGCAGTGTTTACCTTGAGATGTCCACACACTCCACAGTCCCTGGATATGGAATGACAGTAACATTTTGCCTTTAAAGGTTGCGTTGTCGGAACAAGCGCGAATCAGATTGGAAGTCCGGGGGCGGGGGGCCTACGATCCCCACAGGCTTCATTGAACGAGACAACATCGTGTCGCTGGTGCACGGCATTGGTGTCTGCTGACTTAGGTGTTTACCTTGTCGCACACAGAGTGGATGTCTGTTGGATCATCCCACTCCTCTTAAAGACTTCCAAAAAGTCCCCATGCGGTGGCGCATGTTTGCTTGCAGCTTGTTATCTTTAGACAAAGGACTATGGGGCATTAAAAGCTTGAAGCTTCATAGAGAAGAAAAAAAAAACAGCATTACAGAGCCTTTACACATATACATAACATGTCCATGTGCTCTCCCACTCCATCTCTCTGTGCTTTGGGATAGTTAAAGGCCAGTGGCAGAGGACCTGAGGGACCTACTGGGTACATAACTTAAAAGCATGTCTGACATGTATTGGGCTTCACACTCGTGACTTGTTTTAAAACCAGAAGAATCTTAAAATGAATTCTATAAATCACAGGCAGTCAGTGCAGAGACCTTAAAACCGGTGTAATGTGTGCTCTCTGTCTGGTCTTGGTCAGTACCCRTGATAAAGCATTCTGTATGTTTTGCAGTTGACCAATGGWAAATTGCATGAGGCTAAAAAATATCTAGTGACCTTAACCCCACCCAGTGATACACAGAAAACATGATCAAGCTGTGGAGATGAGGAGAGCACTAAAGATGCAAGACAGGGACAGAACTGACGTTAAATTGGCCTATTGAGCTCAAACAGACCAGACAGATAGGCAGACTGGACAGGACAGAGAGATAGGCAGACCGGACAGGACAGACAGACTGGACAGGACAAAGAGACAGGACAGACAGACAGACCAGACAAGACAGGCAGACCAGACAGGACAAACAGACCAGACAGGACAGACAGGCAGGCAGGCAGACAGACAGGACAGACCAGACAGATTAGACAGACCAGATATGACAGACAGACCAGACAGATCATGAACAGCAGTACAGTCCAGAGCCTCCAAGCCTTAATTAATCCCATCTCTTCATGCTGATTAATTCAATTGGTCTTGTATTTTATTACCGTGTATTAATTACAATTATTAATGATCTCAGCAGGACATAATGTCAGCCATATGGGAGGGCAGTATGGCTGTGTTGTCTGGAGAGGCTTTAGCCAACCGCCATGCCAACCGTGAGGTCATGAGGGCGCAGTGGGAAAAGCGGGAGGTTTGGCACCTGGCCCTTGAAAGAATACTTTCAGTTCTGCGTCATGGTCTGATTTAGTGGGTTAGGCCTATGAGAGAATGCCAGGGGATACACACCACACCCGGACTGATGTTAAACATTTTATTCTGTACGTAAATCATCTTGTATCAAGCCTGATTCTCAGGCATTCCAGACCATGGAGACTGCGGCCATGTTTTAATGGCACGTGTTCATTCTGTGGATTTTAGTTTTGGCCCATGACAGCCGGAGGCGCCAGAGTATTATGTCCCCGGACACACACACACACCAACCGATCCCTCAGCAGCTGCTGCGGTTGACACGGTTGGTGTCATCTCTGCTTGGCCCGGGAGTTAACGTGGGCCACTCGATATCAGATAACGCATCACCTCTGGTCCTCTGGTGACAAAAGATCTGCGTCTCTCTCTCTGTGGTAGCTACTTAACTGAGGAAGATACAGTTGTTTATCTAGCCTCTCTCCTCTCTGCGCTTCTCTGCTGTCGCATTTTATCTAGTAGTGCTGAGCGATTAACCAAAATGTGGCTTATTTTGGGGGGTTTTAAACAACTAATTGACCGACCTTGGTTAAGTTATTTGGATTCCATTTCCTTTGGGGGTTTTCTGTGAGCTCAATGGGCACACTGCGCTGCAGTTTCTCTAGAGATGAATCAGATCAAGCACAAACTGTGCGATGTAGTAGGAAGTTGTAGTTTCCAACAGGTCAATATTCTACATAGTATAGCGCAGAAAACGTGGTAATTAACAATGACCATAATCCATTGCCCGCCCGTCTACTTGTCCGGTCAGTGTGGAGCAGACACAGAGATGGGGATGGAAAGCAGATGCTTCGAGAGGTAACTCTACCTGAAAATACAGGATCTAAGTGATTAATAGTTGGTATTCAGCAGTCTGCCTTATTCACTTTGAAGAAGTAGTAAAATAGTGATTTTGTCAGACAGCATAGGCAGCAGCTCCATAGAAATGAGATAACTTAATGAAATAATAAAGTAGTTGAATAAAATAAATGTGATATACACAACCTCTGAAATATCTTAGTAAAGTATATTGCATTAATGTTGTGCCCTCTCTGGGTTCTCTCGTCACAGTTGGTTATCTAGCCTCTCTCTTCCTCTCTGGTTCTCTACTGTCACAGTTGGTTATCTAGCCTCTCTCTCCTCTCTGGTTCTCTACTGTCACAGTTGGTTATCTAGCCTCTCTCTTCCTCTCTGGTTCTCTACTGTCACAGTTGGTTATCTAGCCTCTCTCTCCTCTCTGGTTCTCTACTGTCACAGTTGGTTATCTAGCCTCTTCTCTCCTCTCTGTTCTCTACTGTCACAGTTGTTATCTAGCCTCTCTCTCCCTCTCTGGTTCTCTACTGTCACAGTTGGTTATCTAGCCTCTCTCTCCTCTCTGGTTCTCATACTGTCACAGTTGATTATCTAGCCTCTCTCCCTCTCTGGTTCTCTACTGTCACAGTTGGTTATCTAGCCTCTCTCTCCTCTCTGGTTCTCTACTGTCACAGTTGGTTATCTAGCCTCTCTCTCCTCTCTGGTTCTCTACTGTCAACAGTTAGGGGAGTAGGTTGTATAAGAGCACTATGGCCTCTGTCAAGGGGACTGGACTTTTCTGACGCAGGACACATCACACTTGCTCTGTAACTGCAGAGTCCAAAGTTCCAGTGCAGTGCTTTGGGTTCCCCCTGAATCAGTGTAGTTTGGCAAGTGAATGAGCATTCATGTCAAGACCAGAGGGTAACCGATGCTCTGCCGTCACAAGAAATAAGGCCAGTGACAGACAGACAGACAGACAGAGACAGACAGAGAGTACAAACTAGGAAATAATCACAGTAGGAAAGGAATGTGACAGAGAGACAGACAGACAGAAGGAGAGGAAGTACAGACAGACAGACAGACAGAAGGAGAGGAACATGACAGACAGACAGACAGACAGACAGACAGACAGACAGACAGACAGACAGACAGACAGACAGACAGACAGACAGACAGACAGACAGACAGACAGACGGAAGGAGAGGATCGTGACAGACAGACAGACAGACAGAACAGGAAGGAGAGGAACGTGACAGAGAGACAGAGACGGACAGACAGAAGGAGAGGATCGTGACAGAGAGACTGACAGACAGAAGGAGAGGATCGTGACAGACAGACAGACAGAAGGAAGGATCGTGACAGAGAGACAGAAGGAGAGGATCGTGACAGACAGACAGACAGACAGACAGACAGAAGGAGAGCAACGGACCTACAGACAGACAGACAGGACAGGACAGACAGACAGACAGACAAGACAGACAGAAGGAGAGGATCGTGACCTACAGACAGACAGACAGACAGACAGACAGACAGACAGACAGACAGACAGAAGAGAGGATCGTGACAGAGAAACTGACAGACAGAAGGAGAGGATCGTGACAGACAGACAGACAGACAGAAGGAGAGGATCGTGACAGAGAGACAGAGAGACAGAAGGAAGGATCGTGACAGAGAGACAGACAGACAAGACAGACAGGACAGACAGACAGACAGACAGACATGTGACAGACAGACAGACAGACAGACAGAACAGAGACAGACAGACAGACAGACGACAGACAGACAGACAGACAGACAGACAGACAGACAGACACAGACAGACAGACAGACAGTGCATGATGATCTAGGTCAGTTTGTGAGGTTTCTTACATGTTCACCATCTGGTGAAACACGTTAACATTGTTTTACCATCAAGGCATGAAGTCACACCCTCCTAAGGGCCTCTTCATTTGGGTTGTCACTACGTCCTCTTTCAAAACAGTGTGTGGTTGTATTAATGGGTTGGTGTTTCTGACAAATGTCTCAGTCTGTTTGGGTGAGTGGATCTCCCCACTGTCAGTGTGTGATATGTGGAGGCGTAGAGTCTACTGCATACTGCATCACTCTAACCACTGTACAGGAGCTACAACAGTTGTATCACACTGTCAGGTTTGTGACTACCATTTATATCAACGTGTTTATTCTCTAGAAACATGCATTTTCATCCAATGAAATGCTGATGAAAGCATATTCAAACATCTCAGAGGTTCTTGTTTCCGATCATTAGCACTTGCAGAACACCTGATGCAGTCATAGCACTGCAGAACACGCTGATGCAGTCATTAAGCACATTATATGCAGAACACGCTTGATGCAGTCATAGCACTGCAGAACCGAACGCTGATCGCAGTTCATAGCACTGCAGAAACACGCTGATCCACTCATAGCACTGCAGAACACGCTGATGCAGTCATAGCACTGCCAGAACACGCTGATGCAGTCAATAGCACTAGAAACACCTGAATGCAGTCATAGCACTGCAGAACACGCTGATGCAGTCATAGCGACTGCAGAACACCGCTGATTTGCAGTGCATAGCCACTCAGAACACGCTGATGCAGTCATAGCACCGTCAGAACACGCTGATGCAGTCATAGCCACCCGTTGCACCGTAAACACGACTGATTTTGCAGTCAACTATCAGCACACCATCGTCAGCACGAACACGCTGATGCCAGTTCATTAGCACTGCAGAACACGCTTGTATCAGAGTCATAGCACCGGCAGAACACGCTGATGCAGTCATAGCACTGCAGAACACGCTGATGCAGTCATAGCACCGCCAGAACACGCTGATGCATGCAGTCAAGCACCGCAGAACACGCTGATGCCAGTCATAGCACCGCAGAACACCGCTTGATGCAGTCCATTAGCAACATCGCAGAACACGCTGATCATCCAGTCAGTCATTAGCACCCAGAACACTGATCTGATGCAGTCATTAGCACTGCCAGCAGAACACGGCTGATGCAGTCATAGCCACTGCTTCAGAAAACCGCTGACTGCAAGTCATATGCACCGCAGAAACACGCGGATGCCCAGTCCATAGCAACCGCACCGAACACTGTATGCATCATAGCACCGCAGAACACGCTGATGCTATCGATAGCGACTGCAGAACACCGCTGATGCTATTCAAGCACCACAGATACACGCTGATGCATCATAGCACTGCAGAACACGCTATGCTCCTAGCACCGCAGAACACGCTGATGAGTCATAGCACTGCAGACACGCTGATCAAGTCATAGCACTGTAGACACGCTGAATGCAGGTCATTAGCACTGTAAACACGCTGATGCAGTCCATTAGCCACTGCTAGAATCACCGCTGATGCATCTATAGCACTTGGTTTAGAACACGCTGATGCATCATAAGCACTGTAGTAACACGCTGATGACAGTCATGCACTGTTATGAACACGCTGATGCAGTCAATAGCACTGTTTAGAACACCGCTGATGCGATCATAGCACTGCAGAAAACACGCTGATCAGTCATAACCTAGCACTCAATAATCCAGCTCCATGCAAGCTCCCTTACTTTGTTATTACTTAGTGAGCTTACCATCTACCTGCCTCATTCTCACCGTTTACCAACAGTACCAGCAGAAATGTCAGACGCACAGCCTAGTAATAGTCGTAGGACCAATCATTATGAAGTTGTCACAACCAGGGTGTGCAAAATTCCAGGAACTTTCAATAAATTCTTGGATTTCCAGAAAATCCGATGGAGGAATTCAGAGTTTCGGTTTATTCCCTCCTGCTTTTGGGAATCACCTCACAACCAAGATTTCCGGGAACCCAGGGAATTGTATTGAAAGTTCCCAGAATTGTGCAACCTAGAATCTACCCTGATACACAAACAATGTGATTAAATTGCGTTTCCACACTCATTTCTCTGTGCCACCTCAGGTCTTTGTCTGGGAGTCGCTTGTGTGAGATGAGATAAGTGTTACCGTTGAGGCAACTCCCCCCCGCATTGTCGTTCATCGTCTCCCCTCGCGCGGGTCGAGGGTTGATTCGTTAATTAGGACAATAATTTATTTTTCCGTGTGGACCGCGTAGGTGCAGGCCCCTTTTAATTGAATGACCTTCTGCGTAATTACTGTCGATTTGTGAACTGTGAGAGGACAGCGGGGTATGATCTCTCTCGTGTAATTCTTCTCTCTATCCTCAATTCTATTTATCTCTCTCTCTCTCCACCTCTGAGAGCCAGGGAAAAGTTATTGAGTCTTTTGCTGCGATGCTTCTCTGAAAGTTCATAAACATACTGAGTCCACTGAAGTACTAATGGTCTGCTGTGTCTGTCTTTCTGTCTGTCGTCTGTCTGTCCTGTCCTGTCCTGTTCTGAGTTTGTCTGTTCAAACATACTGTCAGCACTGAGTACTAATGTCTGTCTGTCTGTCTGTCTGCTGTCTGTCTGTCTGTCTGTCTGTCTGTCTGGTCTGTCTGTCTGTGCTGTCTGTCTGTCTGTCGTGTTCATAAACATACTGAGCACTGATACTTAATGTCTGTCTGTCGTGTTCTGTCTGTCTGTCTGTCTGTCTGTCTGTTTCTGTCTGTCTGCTGTCTGTCTGTCTGTCTGTCTGTCTGTCTGTCTGTCTGTCTTGTCTTCTTGTCTGTCTGTCTTCTGTTCATAAACATACTGAGCACTGAGTACCGAATGTCTGTCTGCCTGCCTGCCCTGCCTGCTGCCTCTGTACAAATATTTAGTACCTGGTCCACAGTGGGTTTTACCCT
>NW_019949663.1:0-10347 GCF_002910315.2 Salvelinus sp. IW2-2015 | reverse complement strand
CCCGTGTCTGCCAGCAGGAGGGACTGTCGCCAGGCCTCCGTGTCGCAAGGTGAGCTCTGCCGTGTCTGGCACCGAGGAGGGACTGTCAGGCTCATAGCTCTGCCGTGTCTGGCACCGAGAGGGACTGGTCAGGCTGCATAGCTCCTGCCGGTGTCTGGCACCGAGGAGGACTGGTCAGGCTCATAGCTCTGCCGTGTCTGGCACCGAGGAGGGACTGGTCAGGCTCATAGTCTGCGTGTCTGGCACCGAGGAGGGACTGGTTCAGGCTCATAGCTCTGCCGTGTCTGGCACACGAGGAGGGACTGGTCAGGCTCATAGATCTGCCGTGTCTGGCACCGAGGAGGACTGGTCAGGGTCTGAGCTATGACACTGTAGGGTCAGCAGCATACCTCACACACCCCAGGCGAGGGTACCTGCGCCATACACACACACACTCAGAAACAGGCAGGCACAGACACACACACGCAGACAGATGCAAACAAACACACAACAAAAACACGCACACATACACACTCACCATTTGAATAAATACAGATTACAGTAAAGTAAGCAAGTCACTCAAGATCAAAACTCTGCCATGTTCTACTTGCTCTTTCTCTCCTATTTCTCTCTCTCCCCCATGTTCCCTCTTTCTCTCTCCCCCATGTTCTCTCTTTCTCTCTCCCCATGTTCTATCTCCCTCTTTCTTCTCTCCCCATGTTTCCTCTTTTCTCTCCACCTGTTCTCTCTCCCCATGTTCCCTCTTTCTCTCTCCCCCATTGTTCTCTCTTCCCTCTTTCTCTCTCCCCATGTTCCCTCTTCTCTCCCCCCATGTTCTCTCTCTTTCTCTCTCCCCTATGTTTCCTCACCACTTCTCTCTCCCCATGTTCCTCACCCTCTTTCTCTCTCCCCCCATGTTCTCTCTCCTCTTCTCTCTCCCATTCCTCTTTCCTCTCTGCCCATGTTCTCTCTCCCTCTTTCTCTCTCCCCATGTTCCTCACCATCTTTCTCTCTCCCCATGTTCCCTCACCCTCTTTCTCTCTCTCCATGTTCCCTCTCCCTCTTTCTCTCTCCCATGTTCTCTTCTCCCTCTTTCTCTCCCCATGTTCCTCTCCCTCTTTTTCCACCTGTCTATCTCCTTGCTCCCTTTGTCCCTCCTCTCTCTCTCTCTCCCTCACCCTGTCTGTCTTGGGGAACACATAGCCGGCCAGTTGTTTCCTTTCAGTGGTAGCTATTTGTGGTGTCTCGGTGATGCCTGTACTGTGTGTCCTTAGGAGAGAGACGTCTGATAGGCTTTTATTAACGCCCTGCCTCGGTCTGGAACACCTTGGGGACCTGCTTTCTCCCTCTCCTTCTCCCTCTCCCTGTGAGGTCTAGAACCTTCTCCGTCAATAATGCATTTCTCTCCCTGTCTCTTCCCTCCCTTCTCTCCTCTTGGTTTTCTCTCTGTTTCCGCTGTTTTCTCTGTTTTCTGTTCTCCCTCTCTCTGCCTGACTCTCTGTGTTTCTCTCTCTCTCTCACTCACTCACTTGGCTCTCTGCAGGGATGAGGGATCTGTCTGTTTTTAGATGGACGGACAGGAGAAGTGTACAAGGGGGAGGACAGCATGGTGATATGTCATTGTGAGGGACAGGTGATGAGAGAGAGAGAGAGAGAGAGAGAGAGAGAGGCAGACATGGCAGACATGGCCTCAAGAGAAGACAGGCTATGTGCTCCTGCCCACAAAATTAGGTGGAAACTGAGGCTGCACTTCCCTAACTCCCTGCCCAATGTATGACCATATTAGAGACACATATTTCCCTCAGATTACACAGATCCACAGAATTTGAAAAACAAATCCCAATTGAATAAACTCCCATATCTACTGGGTGAAATTCCACAGTGTGTGCCATCCATGCAGCAAGATTTGTTGAACCTGTTTCACAAAGAAAAGGGCAACCATGAAGAACAACACCAATTGTGTAAATACAACCCATTATTTATGCTTATTTTTTTAACTTGTGTGCTTTAACCATTGTGTACATTGTTACAACACTTGTATATATATAATATGACATTGTATGTTCTTTATTGTTTTGAAACTTCTGTATGTGTATTTTACTGTTAATTTGTATTGTTTATTTAACTTTTGGTGATTGTCTACCTCACTTTGCTTTGGCAATGTTAACCACATGTTTCCCATGCCAATAAAGCCCCTTGAATTGATTGAATTGCAATTGGAATTGGAAAGAGAGAGAGAGAGAGAGAGAGAGAGAGAGAGAGAGAGAGAGAGAGAGAGAGAGAGAGAGAGAGAGAGAGAGAGAGAGAGAGAGAGAGGAGAGAGAGAGAGAGAGAAGAGTAGAGAGAGAGAGAGAGAGAGAGAGAGAGAGGAAGAAGAGAGTTTAGAGTGACAGAACTACCAAGAGAGTTAAGCAATAATCCTGAGCTATAGTACGGTGCCCTTTAAAAAACAGCATGACAGGAGCTGGTATGTGGATCTGGTGGTGGGCAGAATAGACCTTTAATTCAACAGAGGTGGTATAGGGGCAGTCACTCCCAGGAAAATGTTACTAGCGCGCCATATCCTTGTTTCCTCCAATTCCTCTCTTTCTAATCGCATTGGAGGCAGAGAATCCAAAGTCCTTCCCTGGATTTCCTCCACAATGAGGTTTGAGAGGGAGGCCAGGAGTTGCGGAAACAAGGATGGGGAAGCAATATTTAAATACAGTCAGACAGTCCAGTTTCAGAACTAGAACAGCAGAAACATTCACTGCAGCCTGCTAATGCCTGACAACCAACCAACTATCAACCATCTCACTCACTTAACTGTCTGTATCTCTTATCTTGGGGGGGGTGCCAGTCAAGATTCTCATATAATATTTTATGTGAATCACGGGGGAAGCTTCAAACATTATTCCTGAGGATTTTCAAAGAGCCTCTGGGCTCCCGAAATGCAATTTCGCAATGTTTAACCGGGGTATAGGAAAGCTCAGCGTAAAGCCATGGCATGTTAGCGAGTAGCCAGTATCCAAGATCCAGGCAATTATCTATGAGCTCAGAGGTATGATTGCATACGTAGGCAGTATACCCACAGAGAGAGAGGTGGTCTAGGGAATATTCCTCATCGATCTGGAAGAAAGGTTTTTGGTCAGGGAGAGAGTGTGTGTGTATGTATGTTTAACCTGCTTAATGAGAGATGATCGCCAAAGCCTAATAGGGCGTTCTTGGTCAGCCTAATAGGGCGTTCTTGGTCAGCCTAATAGGGCGTTCTTGGTCAGGGCGTTCTTGGTCAGCCTAATAGGGCGTTCTTGGTCAGCCTAATAGGGTGTTCTTGGTCAGGGCGTTCTTGGTCAGCCTAATAGGGCGTACTTGGTCATGCTAATAGGGCGTTCTTGGTCAGCCTAATAGGGCGTTCTTGGTCAGCCTAATAGGCAGTCAGCCTAATAGGGCGTTCTTGGTCAGCCTAATAGGGCGTTCTTGGTCAGGCTAATGAAGTGTGTTTGTGGTTGAGTTGCAGTCAACACGGTCACACTGCAGCAGTACTAGCTGGACCCGACTCAGTTCTCTCTCTCTCTCTCTCAGCCAAGCTTTTTATCATTTTCAAAGCATTGTGGAACGGGACGTGGGGGGTGTGGTGGTGGGGTCTACACTGGCTACATTCAAGCCCAGCACAGGGCCCCATTCTGGGGTAGATAAGAAAGCTCAGATACCGTCTTGAGCATTGGACCGAGGATCCAAGGGGGTCAGAGTTCGTATTGGGTTTATCTCATGTTTGAGTTCCAGGCATTCCACAGGCTAAACATRCCCAGTTTGGACAGGRACCCCAGTGCTCCTTCTGRGGGTGAGATGGGGGGAGAATATGCTTCATTTAGTTACCTTTGACCTCGTTGAGTGACGAGYGAGACAGCGTAGAAGAGGGAGTGGCAGAGGAACTGATGAACGTTAACCCCAGAGAAATAGAATTGCAGTCATTCCATTTCTATGGTTAACCCTTTGTGTCAAGGCAAGTCAAGCCAAGCTAAACTGGGTCGGTTCCAGCTAGTACTGCTGCAGTGTGAACGTGTCGAGAGGGAAGAGAGAGGGAGAGAGAGAGAGAAAGACTGAGTTCCATTGTGTAAGCTACAGATGTATCCAACCCACATACATGGAGGCTATTCATTTCTGCATAGAGGATGAATAGAACATTCAATTTCGTGCCGCAGCAGAAACCAATGTCCAGTTCAGAAATCACACCTGTGTGTGAGTCATAGCATTCTTCTTCCCAGGGCGCCATAGAAATACATAACGAGRCGAGTTAGTCATCCTCTATTCACATGCAMGGCATTGAAACACTTGACCACTGATTTTCCCTTTTGTTTGGATCTGTGTCGACGTCTGTGTCCTTCTGGGCTGTGATGGAGGTGACTAATGATGATGCGTAATGATGATGAGGATACAGAGAAGTCTTTGGACTCTGATCTGAATGGTGTCACAGTGGGCCATGCATATCTAAACCCTGGGTTAAACCCCTAAAGGGCACCACATTATGTTGTTGTCATATAAATACATTTGTTTTGCTCTGATTTACTCAAATTTGCTAGAAAATCAACACAAAATCAACACAAATGCATTTGAATGTCATCTGATGCATATTTCCCAACAAAAACATGATCATAAATGACATCACTTTTTGGTTGGGCAGAACTAGTTGTATTGCCTAGGCCTTCTGTAAGCTGTAGGCTTGAATGTGGGGGACACTGAAGGTATAAACATGCATGTCTGGATGTCCTAAGAGGCATCCCAACAACACACATACACTGAGCCTTGCTATTGGTTAAAAGTGAAAGTAGCAGAGGCAGTGTATGGAATAGTGAGGATCCATAATGATTAAAGCCCTGTTCACACTGCAGGCCTTAACGCTCAAATCAGTTGTTGTTTTTTTCAAATCCATTTTGAAATACTGACTGTCTAAACAGCAAGTTACAAGTTACCAAATCGGATTTGTGTGTGTTCAGACAGCAGTCATTTTCTGACATGGCTACACTAGTTGTCATAGTAACGACGGGTGTGTGCACTGTGTGCCGTAGGATGACTGTTGGTGGTGCTTCCTATCACTCAGAAGTTATGTAGAAACCTAAGGTGACGACTGCTGCCATGGACGTTTCACAGTTGCTTTGAATGTTCAAAATCAAAGTGCAAGAATACTTTTAAAGCTTCAAAGGATAAGATTATCCAACTTTCAAAACTAGTCCTTTTTGGGTAGCCACGGCAGTCAGTTAGCTAGCTGTTTAGCTTTATAGTACATTCACTCATTTGTTTGTAAACAATTAACAAGCTAGTTAGCTTACACATGTTCTTGTAAAATTGTAAACAGACTAACTAGCAAGCAACAAGATATGCCATTTAACAGTAAAAAAAACACTTGAGGGCAAATAAATCAGATTTGAAGAGGCTTAGACACAGTGGATAGAATACTGAGGATCCATAATCATGAGACACAGTGGATAGAATACTGAGGATCCATAATCATTAGACACAGTGGATAGAATACTGAGGATCCATAATCATTGTGACACAGTGGATATAATACTGAGGATCCATAACATTAGACACAGTGGATAGAATACTGAGGATCCATAACATTAGACACAGTGGATAGAATACTGAGGATCCATAACATTATGACACAGTGGATAGAATACTGAGGATCCATAATCATTGAGACACAGTGGATAGAATACTGAGATCCATAATCATTAAGACACAGTGGATAGAATACTGAGGATCCATAATCATTATGACACAGTGGATAGAATACTGAGGATCCATAATCATTGAGACACAGTGGATAGAATACTGAGGATCCATAATCATTAAGACACAGTGGATAGAATACTGAGGATCCATAATCATTGAGAACAGTGGATAGAATACTGAGGATCCATAATCATTAGACACAGTGGATAGAATACTGAGGATCCATAATCATTAGACAGTGGATAGATACTGAGGATCCATAATCATTGAGACACAGTGATAGAATACTGAGGATCATATCATTATGAACAGTGGATGAATACTGAGGATCCATAATCATTAGACACAGTGGATAGAATACTGAGGATCCATATCTTAGACACAGGGATAGAATACTGAGGATCATAATCATTAGACACAGTGGATAGAATACTGAGGATCCATAATCATATGACACAGTGGATAGAATGAGGATCCATAATCATTAAGACACAGCATGCATCTTTGACAGTAGTTGAACCACATCACTAGACCCACATACAAGCTTGTAGCAAAAAAGAGTGTGAGAAAGAGGGAGAGAGAGGCTGTGGACGGAGCGAGAGACAGGGAGAGAGAAAAGAGCGGAGAGAAGGGAAAGAGAGAGAAAGTGAGAAATAGAGAGTTAGATATTGTTCACAGAGAGGCTGAGTCTATAACATTCATCCACAGGGAAAAAGTTTGCAAATAGAGCATGAATATTTGATATCCATTGATTAGAATCTACTTATCTTGATATCAAATCCAATATATACTGTAATCCTTCTTTGCTTCTCGGAAACCCTTTCATCACATATTTCCCATAACTCTACCATTGCGCGTTATCAAGTTGAGCTGCCCTCACATATTTGGCGATTCTAAATTACAGCAGTCTTAGCAAAATGTTATATTAGTAGCAATCAGTAACATTAGTAACATTGGAAATGCCATTAGGATGGTGAGTAATCACTCAGAGAGAGAGAGAGAGGTGTGTGTATTCCATTGCGTGTCAGAGATGTCTAGTGAGGATGTAGCTGGACTAGAAGGGAGAGTGTGTCTGTGTGTCTGTGTGTGTGTGTCTGTGTGGTTTAAAAGGAGACTAGACTAGATTAATAGATAGTGGAAAACAGCAAACTGCCTCACCCCCCCCCCCCCACACACACACACACACACACACACACACACACACACACACACACACACACACACACACACACACACACACACACACACACACACACACACACACACACACACACACACACACACACACACACACACCCAGACGGAGGCCCTTTATCCTATTGGCGTCAGCCCAGCGTCACTTAAAGAGCAAGTGAGGCCACTTACCATGAGTGATTCTCAGTGTGATTGGTGACCTTACGCTGACCCCAGAGACCCCCCAGGGCCGTGACGAAGGAAGTGGCTGCTGGAAGGCCAGCCGACTCATGGCACGCAACCTCCTTCCTCTCCCCTCCTCTTCCAAACCACACACAATCTCCCTCTCTCTCAATTCCTCTCTCGTCCTCCCTCTCTCTCTTCCTCTCCCCTCCTCTTCAAACCACACACAATCTCCCTCTCCCTCAATTCCTTCTCTCTTCCTCCCTCTCTCTCTTCCTCTCCCTCCTCTTCCAAACCACACCAATCTCCCTTCTCTCAATTCCTCTCTCTCCTCCCTCTCTCTCTTCCTCTCCCCTCCTCTTCCAACCACACACAAATCTCCTCTTCTCAATTCCTCTCTCTTCTCCCTCTCTCTCTTCCTCTCCCCTCCTCTTCCAAACCACACACAATCTCCCTCTCTTCAATTCCTCTCCTTCCTCCCTCTCTCTCTTCCTCTCTCTCTCTCTCTTCCTCTCCCTCCTCTTCCAAACCACACACCAATCTCCCTCTCTCTCAATTCCTCTCTCTTCCTCCTCTCTCTCTTCCTCCTCCCTCCTCTTCCAAACCACACACAATCTCCCTCTCTCTCAATTCCTCTCTCTTCCTCCCTCTCTCTCTTCCTCTCCCCTCCTCTTCCAAACCACACACAATCTCCCTCTCTCTCAATTCCTCTCTCTCTTCCTCCTCTTCTCTCTCTCTCCTCCCTGCTCTCTCTTCCTCCCTCTCTCTCTTCCTCCTCTCTCTCTTCCTCTCTCTCTCTCTTCCTCTCCCCTCCTCTTCAAACCACACACAACGCCAAACCACACACTCTCTTCCTCTCCCTCTCCTTCTTTCTTTTCCTCGCCTCCCTCTCTTTCTCTACCACACACTAGAATGCAGCTTTGGCCAAAGAAAATATCACGCAGACATCACACTGCTGATGTTCACCAACCCAGTTCAGCTGTTTGTTGAAAACAAACACACAGTAGAACTTCTGATGTACAGAAAACAGTCTCTTATCAACAGCGTATTTATATTCACACAAACCGGCAAATGTGACCTTTTGTGTTCGAGTCCAGGTCTCCTCCAGTGTGCCAAATGACTCTGTTAGCCTGCAGAGCCAAAGGCACAAAGCTGAGACAAATTCAACAGAATTAACCAAATGGATGTTTCTAGATAATGTAGCATGAAGTATACTGTATATCCTGCCATGCTAAGGAGAGTACACTGAAACAACCCCTGCATTCCAAATACAAGAGACCTAGTCTAGCCCATCGTCATTAAGATCAGAATGAGATTATCTCATAGAGGCTAAACTCTCTGTAATATGCATCTCCCTGATGGAGCCTTAATGAGAAGCAGTGGGAAGAGAGGGAGAACAAACACACACACACYCACAAAAACACACTTTCAGGCCTTTCCCCTAACCCTCCTCCCCTCCAAACAAGCCTGGCGGAGCTACAATTATCAGGAGTAAAGCATGTATTTATAGCGAGCCAGGGATAAATCGCGGAATGAATAGTGAGGCGGTTATATTTAACGCTCTGTGATGTCAACACGAGGTTGGCCAGTTGCCATGGTTTCTCCCTACTGAGCAGGGCGGGGGGGGGAGTCTTATCGACGGCGTGCTGAGAGAAGGCAGTGGTGGAGGAGAGATAGCATGTCGACAGTCTGAGAGGAAAGACCTAATACAAAGGGGGCTGTTGGTGTCGCTGGGTAGGACAATGAACTCAGCAACAGACAGACATGGCTCCCGAGTGGTGCAGCGGTCTAAGGCACTGCATCTCAGTGCTAGAGGCGTCACTACAGACCCTGGTTCGTTTCCAGGCTGTATCACAACCGGCCATGATTGGGAGTCCCATAGGGTGGCGCACAATTGGCCCAGCGTCGTCCMGGTTTGGCTGGGGTAGGCCGTCATTGTAAACAAGAATTTGTTCTTAAACTGACTTGCCTAGTTAAATCCCAATAGGCTTGCATTATAATATGCCCTTGAACTGTTCTCTATTGTCGGTGAGAGGTAGTCATATGCACAGCTGGCCATTAGGACATTAGTCTATGATGACACTTGAATTGGATTTTCATGCAAACTCGCTAATGTGGAAAAACTATCCTGAACCATATCTCAGCCCAAGCTGTGGTCAAGACAGTTGAAACTGTTCCAGTGTCGGCTACTGTATGCATGTAGATAAACAGAATGGGAGAAAACCACACGAGAAGATCCTTTGTAAACAGTGGCAGCCTATATTTAACCTGCCTATTCTCTAAGAAATGAGGCCACACTTCCCCGGCACTTCCAGCTGACAAATTCAACCAGCCGTCATTCCTGCCAATAAAATAATTATCCAACACAAGCACTGTCCCCATTCAACGAGAGATGCTACAGTCATTTGAACCATGCAGGCTCCTTCATTCTATAGTGTGTAGTTTATATATGCTACACAATAGTGTCTAGTTCTATAATGTCAAGCATTCCTAATGACTTCATCCAACAGCTACGCTATCTCAATGGACCAGGGAGGCTTCCACTGTTGGAGTGAAGGGCCAGAGAGAAGAAGAGCCAATCATGAGAGGGTATTGAGCGAGAGAGGGGAGTGTGTGTGTGTGTGTGTGTGTGTGTTGTGTGTGTGTGTGTGTGTGTGTTGTTGTGTGTGTGTGTGTGTGTGTGTGTGTGTGTGTGGTGGTGTGTGTGTGTGTGTGTGTGTGTGTGTGTGTGTTGTGTGTGTGTGTGTGTGTGTGTGTGTGTGTGTGTGTGTACAAGCGTAGTGGAAGTGTATCTGAGGGGCTCTCAATTTAGTTCTCAACTAAAGCTCCTTACCCCACTATTGTATTAACATCTTCACGTGTCCCACCGCAACACACACACACCCAGAACACACACACGCACACACCAGAGGAAAGAAGGAAAGAGGGAGGGAAGAGGGGATGGAGGAGGGATAGAGGGAACGAATGGAGAGAGGGAGGACTGGGGGATGGGGGAGGGAGAGAGGGAACAATGGAGGAATGGAGGGATGTAAGGAGAGAGTGAGGGATAAAGCGAGGAAGGAGAGAGGGAGGAGTGGGGGGATGGAGGGAGGGAGAGAGGGAATAAGGGATATAGGGAAGGGGGGAAAGGGGAGAAGGGAGGAGTGGGGGGATGGAGGGAGGGAGAGAGAGAGGGAAAAGGGATATATGGAAGGGGGAAAGGGGAGAGGGAGGAGTGGGGGGATGGAGGGAGGGAGAGAGAGAGGGAAAAGGGATATAGGGAAGGGGGAAAGGGGAGAGGGAGGAGTGGGGGGATGG
>NW_019949662.1:8484-10353 GCF_002910315.2 Salvelinus sp. IW2-2015 | reverse complement strand
GGCAGTTCTATATTTATACTGGTGCAGGGTCTACAGGGAAGCGTCTACAGGCCAGGTCATTATTATAATAGCTATTCAGTGTGCTACAGGGAAGGTCTGACATGCGGTCGTTTAGTTATACAGCCAGGATTTGTATAGAAACAGATCAGTCATTATATTACAGGCCAGGTCTTTATAATACAACAGATCTTTATTAATATAGACCCAGGATTTTTTAATACAGGTCTTTAATAGTTACAGGCAGTCTTATGTATAATCTACAGATCAGGTCAGTATTAACAGGCCAGGTCTATGATAATACAGAACCAGATCTATTATAATACCAGACCAGGTTTCTATTATAATGACAGACCAGGGGTTCGTATTAATACAGACCAGTCTATTATAAACAACCAGGTCTTTATAATACATGCAGGTCTTATATACAGGACCAGGTCTAGTTAAAAAGCGCGTTCTTATAATACTGTCAGGTGTTACAGGCCCAGGTCTATTTTAATGCAGGCCAGGTTATTAAAAGTAATTGGTCAGGTTACAGGGAAGGTCTACAGGCCAGGTCTTTATAAAACAGACCAGGGCTATATAATAGCAGGCCAGTCTATTAAAAAACGGGTTCATGTTAACAGGCCAGGTCTACAGGCCAGGTCTACAGGCCAGGTCTAATACAATACAGGCCAGGTCTATTATAATGCAGGACAGGTCTATTATAATACAGGCAAGGTCTAATGTAATACAGGCCAGGTCTATTATAATACAGGCCAGGTCTTTTATAATACAGGTCAGGTCTATTATTAAAAAAAGGCCAAGTCTATTATGATACAGGCAACGTTTTTTATAATACAGGCCAGGTCTACAGGCCAGGTCTATTATAATACAGGCTAGGTCTATTATAATTCAGGCCAGGTCTATTATAATACAGACCAGGTCTATTATAATACAAGCCAGTTCTATTATAATACTGGTCAGGTCTACAGGGAAGGTCTACAGGCCAGGTCTATTATAATACAGGCCAGGTCTGTTATAAAACAGACCAGGTCTATTAAAATACAGGCCAGGTCTATTAAAAAACGGGTCATGTCTACAGGCCAGGTCTATTATAATACAGGCCAGGTCTGTTATAAAACAGACCAGGTCTATTATAATACAGGCCAGGTCTATTAAAAAATGGTTCATGTCTACAGGCCAGGTCTACAGGCTAGGTCTAATACAACACAGGCCAGGTCTATTATAATGCAGGACAGGTCTATTTAATACAGGCAAGGTCTAATGTAATACAGGCCAGGTCTATTATAATACAGGCCAGGTCTTTTATAATACAGGTCAGGTCTACAGGGAAGGTCTACAGGCCAGGTCTATTTTAGTGCAGGCCAGGTCTATTATATTACTGGTCAGATCTACAGGGAAGGTCTACAGGCCAGGTGTATTATAATACAGGCCAGTTCTATTATAATACTGGTCAGATCTACAGGGAAGGTCTACAGGCCAGGTCTACTATAATACTGGTCAGGCCTACAGGGAAGGTCTATAGGCCAGGTCTATTATAATACAGGCCAGGTCTATTATAAGTGGCCTTTATTGTTAATAGACCTTGGTTCTGTTTTATAAAATATACCTGCCTGTAGACCTTCCCTGTAGAACCTGACCAGTATTATAATCACCTGACCAGTATTATAATCGACCTTGGTCTGTATTATTTATACTGGTCTGAATATAAGAGACATTGGTCTGATTATAATTGAAACCAGGCCTGTTATATATATAAACTGGTCTGTTATTATAACAACCTTGCCTCGTATTATAATAGACCTGGTCTGCATTATAATAGACCTGGCCTTATTTATAATAGACCGTGGCCTGTATTCTAATAACCGT
>NW_019949662.1:0-1092 GCF_002910315.2 Salvelinus sp. IW2-2015 | reverse complement strand
GGTCTACTATAATACAGGCCAGGTCTAATATAATACAGGCCAGGTCTATTATAATACATGCCAGGTCTATTATAATACAGGTCAGGTCTACAGGCCAGGTATATTATAATACACACCAGGTCCATTATAATACAGATCAGGTCTGTTACAGTACTGGCCAGGTCTATTATAAAACAGGTCAGGTATATTACAATACAGACCAGGTCTATTGTAATACAGGTTATGTCCAGTATAATACAGGTCTGAAATAATACAGGCCAGGTCTAATATTATACAGGCTAGGTATATTATAATACCGGCCAGGACTACAGTACAAGTCTATTATAATACAGGCAAGGTCTATTATAATACAGACCAGGTATATTATAATACAGGCCAGATCTATTATAATACAGACCAGGTCTATTATAATACAGACCAGGTCTATGGTCTATTATAACACAGACAAGGTCTATTATAATACAGGCCATGCCTATTATAATACAGACCAGGTCTATTATAATATAGGCCAGGTATATTATAGTACAGGACAGGACTACAGGCCAGGTCTATTATAATACAGGCCAGGTCTATTATGAAACAGGCCAGGTCTATTATGAAACAGTCCAGGTCTAATATAATACAGGCCAGGTCTAATATAATACAGGCCAGGTCTATTATAATACACGCCAGGTCTATTACAGTACAGGCCAGGTCTATTATAACACAGGCCAGGTATATTACAATACAGACCAGGTCTATTGTAATACAGGTTATGTCTAGTATAATACAGGTCTAAAATAATACATGCCATGTCTAATATTATACAGGCTAGGTATATTATAATACCGGTCTGGACTATAGGACAGGTCTATTATAATACAGGCCAGGTCTATTATAATACAAACCAGGTATTTTCTAATACAAACCAAGTATTTTATAATACAGACCAGGTCTATTATAATACAGGCCAGGTCTATAATAATACAGGCCACGTCTTTTAAAAAAAGGTCATGTCTACAGGCCAGGTCTACAGGCCAGGTCTAATATAATACAGGCCAGGTCTATTATAATGCTGGCCAGATCTATTATAATACAGGCAAGGTCTATTGT
>NW_019949661.1:7260-10365 GCF_002910315.2 Salvelinus sp. IW2-2015 | reverse complement strand
ACCGTTTCAGATACAGTCTTCACATTTGGCCTTGCCTGAAACAGCCTATCGCAGCTGTGCTCTGCATCACAGTCATCGTGAACTATTTCCCCCCATTCTATCTTTCACAGTATCAGTGCATGCGTACAGGTGACGCTAACCTGGGATGCCTTAACCACCCCACCATCCTAAACAATGGTACTTATGCTCATATCTTACACTCAAATGATCAATGAACCCACCCAGTACAACCCCAAAGCTCTAAAACACGGGCAACCGTCCATAAGATTCATCCTGAACCAGATTTGCCTCCAAATATAAACCTCATGCTGTTTTCAACCAAGATTCTAGGACGATCACTGCATCCTGAACTGGTCCGGGTCAAACGACCACACTCTCGAATCATGTCAAACCACTCCTAATAAACACTTCAGCGAGCAGCCTCTTTCCTGAATCGGCTGAAGACTCGGGGTAATCCTGAGGATATATGACCTCATACCCGCAGTACCGAGGGATTGCTGGTTATTCTTTAAAGTTCCCTCACATCTTAATTGAGCCTGATTCAGGGATTGTAACATTTCTTTCGTAATTTATAAATTGGTATGTTTGTTAGTCTTTCTTTGGGTGTCCGCGAATCTATTTAGAATACGATTATCAAGAAATTGTTTTATACTTCGTATTTGTTATGGATTCTTGTGGCTTTTGATGTGCTTACATTTTGTCACAGGTGTCCCAGAAACGGAGTTTTGGTGAATTTGCATGTTTTTATCATCGGAGATGTCATTCTTAATTTCAGTGTATGTATCTAATAAAGACGGGAATGCACTACTCCATCTCATTGTGTTTGGTTACTACATGATTCATATATAATATTACTATATATTCTATATATAAGATCATATTTCAGAGTTTTTAAGTCTTGCACTATTATTCTACAAACGTAGAAAATAGTAAATCAAGAATAACCATTGAATGAAGTAGAGTGTTTAAAAACTTATTTGACGTTGTTTATTTATAAAGCCTTAATAAGTAGATGTATTATAAGCCCATTCATGCAGTAGAATAGTGATTTATAAGCCTTCATCAGTAAGAGTGTATACTATAAGGCTTCATCAGTAGAAATGTTTATCTATAGAAGCCTTCATCGAGTTAGATTGATATCATGAAGCTTCGATTCACGTAGATGTTCTTAAAGCCCGCTTCATCAGTAGATGTGTTTATAACGCTTCATAGTAGATGTATCTATAGCTTCAGCACGTAGTGTATCTTATAAGCCGCTTCACAGTAAGATGTGTCTATGAAGCCTTCATCAGTAGATGTATCTATAAAGCCTTCATCAGTAAGATGTATTTATAAAGCTCTCATCAGTAGATGTATCTATTAAAGCCTTCATCAGTAGATTGTATCTTATGAAGCCTTCATCAGTAGATGTTTTAAGCCTTCATCAGTAGATTGTATCTCTAAGCCTTCATCAGAGATGTATCTATATAAGGCCCTTCATCAGTAGATGTATCTATAAGGCTTATCATAGATGTATCTATAAAGCTTCATCAAGTTAGATCGATTTTAAAGCCTTCATCAGTAGATGTATCTATAAGCTTCATCGTAGATGTATTATAAGCCCTTCTCAGTAGATGTATCTATAAAAGCCTTCATCAGGCATTGTTAATCTATAAATCCGGCTCTAGTGCCCATAAGAAACCAGGCTACAACACCAAACAGAGCAATGCAGATGTAGAGCGCAGTGGGCAGTCGGTGCACTTAAGATGAGGGAGGATGATTATGTTTCTTAGCTGGTCTCACTTCTATTACAGGCATCTTGGATGACTGTATTCATATTCCATTCACAGCAGCTAGTGTAGCATATGGGTTAACCTGTGTTGTGCTGCATGGGTGTATGTGGGTGTGTGTGTGCGTTGTGTGTGTCCATGCACTTGTGTGTGTGTGCAATGCGTGTGCTTGATATGTGTTGAAGTGTCTAGCTATTAATTTTAAAAACTGGCAATCAGGGTGGGAGCATGGGTCTGGGTGGCGGGAGAGAGATGGGTGGAGGGTAGCAATGGGTGGAAGGGGTGGATTTTTAAAAGTAGAAGCTTGAATAGTTTGGGTACAGACCTGGATAGTAAGACAGAACTCTGCAGGAGCTAGGTACTGCAGGGCCTGGATTATCCTCTACATCACCAGAGGAACAGAGGAGAAGTAGGATAAGGGTACAGCTAAAGGCTATAAGAACTGGTRGTGTAGTACGTCCGGAACAGAGAGTAAAAGGAGCAGGTTTCTGGGTGCGATAGAATAGCTTCAAGGTATAATGTACAGACAAAGGTATGGTAGGATGTGAATACAGTGGAGGTAAACCTAGGTATTGAGTGATGATGAGAGAGATATTGTCTCTAGAAACATTATCTAAACCAGGTGATGTCATCGCATGTGTGGGAGGTGGAACTAAAGGGTTGGTTAAGGTATATTGAGCGGGGCTAGAGGCTCTACAGTGAAATAAGACACTAATCACTAACCAGAACAGTAATGGACAAGGCATATTGACATGAAGGAGAGGCATGCGTAGCCGAGTGATCATAGGGGTCCAGTGAGTAGTGAGGCTGGTTGGAGACACGGCGATTCAGACYGCTAGCGGGCTGGGGCTAGCAAGTTAGCAGAAGGGCCTCAGAGGGACATCGCGATGAAGTCTGTTTATAGCCTCCTCGTGCAGAGCCTCCTCGTGCGTTTACGTCGGTAGACCAGTCGTGATGGATTAGTAGGGTTCCGTGTGGTAAAGGGGACCAGTCCAATTGGCAAAAATAGGTATTTTGGCCCAAGAAATTGTCCGATGGATCTATTCAGCTAACAGCCGATGTGCGTTAGACAGCTAGCGGGCCGCGGCTGATGCCATTCCAGGCTACTGCTCTGCTCCCTTGTACCAACCTCGACTTTGTGTGACATCTCGTAGGTTGTCTCTAATGCCTTGAGGTGGAACTGCTCCTGATGGCTAAGGACCTAAGCACACTGGGAAGCCTGAAGCCTGTAGCCATCTAACGGAAGTATTGGTGGAGAAGGGGCATCGGCAATCTTCACAATTTCCCGGGTCTTTGGCTGTGGAAGCTGATAGGACAGAACACTGCCGGCTTGCAC
>NW_019949661.1:0-5411 GCF_002910315.2 Salvelinus sp. IW2-2015 | reverse complement strand
TGGCCCAAAAGGCGGACTCAAGGTGGAATAGCTACAGTATACTGGTGGATATGATACAGTAGGTGGATAGATACAGATAGGTGGATAGATACAGTAGGTGGATAGATACATTAGTGGATAGATACTAGTAGGTGGAAATAGTCATAGGTGGATAGCTATGGTGTCCGTGGACAATCTGGTAGGATTAGCTACTCCTGTCGTCTGTCGAGCTATTCTACTAGCCGGCACGTGTCAGGTGGAAGCTAGTGGATAGCTAGGTGGGGATAGCTAGGGTGAAGAGCTATGGCTGGGGATAGCTAGGTGGATAAGCTAGGTGGATAGCTAGGTGGTGGATAGCTCAGTGGATAGCTAGGTGGATAGCTACTGTCGTGGATAGCTACTGTCTGGTGGATAGCTTTGGAGTTGGATAGCTAAGTCAGCTAGGTGGATAGCTGGTACAGCAGGGAAGCTATGTCGGGTGATAGCTAGGTGAAAGCTAGGTGGACAGCTAGACGTGGATAGCGAAGCTACTTGTCGTGGACTAGCTTTAATCTCATGTGATGCGTCGTGGCATAGCTACTCGCGTGGTTATAGCCGTATTAGCTCGGTCGGGATACCTAACAGCTGGGAGATAGCTAAGGGAGAATAGCTGAGCGTGGATAGCTACGGTGCGATATTAGCTAGCAAGTGCGGACACAGCTCTAGAGCTTGGGCTATCACTCTGCGTCGGTGGATAGCTACATGACGTGGATAGCTATCGCATGCGGATAGGCTAACTGTCAAAGCCTCTGATTTCGGATAGCAAACTGATCTAAGCGGATGGTATAGCTAGCGATGGATAGCCTACTCGGTGAGATAGCGCACAATCGGGTGCAGATTAGCGTACTGTCGATACTGTGCTGGATAGCTAGGGTGATGATAAGCGGCTAGGTGGATAGCTAGAATGAACAGCTAGGTGGATAGCTACTGTGGGTGGATAGGCTAGGTGGATAGGCTGCATGGTGGATAGCTACTTCGTACAGGCCACGGAACAGTGACTTACGCTGCACCTGTCCGAGCGTCTACGCTATTGAGTTCTATACGGTCGTCGTAACTCTTGTGGACATAGCGCTAGACTGCTGATCCCTGACACTTAAGAGGAGATATTCCGGCGCTGTGATCACCGTAGCTCGTGGTGCGATTGAGTACCACCCTGGGTAGCATGAGATGACTGCGTTGAGGATCGAGGGCAACGCTCGGGCCGACAGCTAGCACAGTCTCTCTCAGACTACCTTGTACCCGCACACCTGATACGCTCAAGCTCTTTCGCGGTGCTCGATAGCTACTTCACCACGCCTCGACCTACAGGTGCGATACTCTAGTAACTAGGATGACGACACTTTAGTTCCAGCGTGGACAGCTTAGCGTGCGCATAAGCACTAGACCCGTGCAGATATATTACACTGTACCCGGTCGGTCGCCATAGCTCACATACCAAATGAATGGCGTGTCTGACTCCTGTACAGACTAGCTCCGCCTAGTGCCCGCCCATAGCTCAGGCTCGTAGACCACAGCCTACGGTGGATTGCTAGAACGTTCCTAACCATCCAGAACTATAGCCTTAGCTGGATAGCAGATAGCCGGACGCCGTTGAGCAACATAGGTCTATAAGGTGGAGTGAGTGCCTACCTGTGTCGTTGTGGGATAGCTAGTGCGATAGCTAGTGTATAGCTAGGTGGAGTAGCTACTTGCGGTGCCGGATGATAGACCACAGCCTTACAACGACAGAACTGGTGTCTCTTGGGCGCCATCGGCGCCATCTCCACTAGTTTGTCATGTGCATGCTGTGCGCTGTGTCTCCGTTCTCGCCTCACTAATCTCCGCCTCTCCTACAACTAGAACAATGCCGTCCAACACCTTCTAGATCCGCTGGACGATCGGAGTTTTCACGACCGGAAGCTCTAAAGCCACATAGCAACTCACTGATAGCCATCGCGATAGCTAGGACTGTGGATTTAGCTAGTGGATAGCTAGTGGATAGACTGGTGGCCAGTAGCTAGGTCCGGATAGCTAGTGCTAAGGTTATACTGTACGGTGGGATAGCTAGGTGGATAGCTAGGTGCCGACTAGCTAGGTGGAGTAGCCTAGTGGATAGCGTAGGACCGCGTGATATCTACGTGCACAGCCTACTGTCGGATTGTGCCCGATAATCGCTAAACTTATGCACACCTGTCGGTGTGCTTCACTGAGCCAGTCAGCTACGAAAACGCTGTATACTGGAATAAGCATAAGTAAGTGACGATAGCTAACTGTTCGGCGTTGAGCGGAGTGAGTACTGTCGGCGGCTGATAGCACTAGCATGGAGAGCGTGAGGGTGAGATAGCTGGTGCGATAGCTCGACTGTCGTGAGATAAGCTAGTGGATAGCTAGGTGTGCGATAGGCTACCGGTGAGATAGCTAGGTGCGGGATAGCTAGTTACCGTGGAACACAGCGTAGGGGATGAGCTAGCCGTGAACGACTAGCTACGACCTGCTCGGTGGATAGATAGGTGTGAATAGCTACATTGCATGATACTACTGTCGGGTGAGATAGCTAGGGAATAGCATAGACCGTGGGCGATAGGCTAGGTCTGGCGATAGCTTCTTAGGCGGTGTGCATATAGCCCGACTATCGCACTTGCGACAGTGGATATACGGCCCTAGGTGGGTGCTTAGGCTTACCTTTCAAATCCTCACTTCATATAGGCCTATGGGCTAAGCTATATGAGGTGTGATACTGACCTTATTAAAGCATATAGGCCTATGGGCTAAGCTATATGAGGTGTGATACTGAGATTTGAAAAAGTCGCAAAAGAAAAAAGACATGCACAGTTTTTTGCCTTACTGCACAAGCTGGGAAACATTCACAAGCTATAGTATATCATTCACAAGTGATAGTATATCATTCACAAGTGATAGTATATCATTCACAAGTGATAGTATATCATTCACAAGTGATAGCACATTGTTCACAAAGTGATAGCCTAATATTGTCACCCATCAGACTATTCTTAATTTAATGTTGTCTTCACGTATACTAAATAATATATGTGTATAATTCGTTTAGAATTAGAATGMWCCATTATCATGCACCTGTCTCAGAACAGGGGCAGCTGGGAAATAAGACAACATGTCATCTATGCACTTAAATAGTGAATGGCGGACGCTTTTCCCCGCGGTTTATTTTCATGCCAGTCAGATAGGCTATACTTCTGTTGTAAATATATGCAATGTGCTTAATATTAGAAAAAATTTAGAAATAAATATAGAAGGCCTAGCCAATAGAAAGCTGATGGGGATCCTCCTCTTTTTATTAYAGGCCATCACTCTGATTTCTCCCGCAATTGCCTAGCCTATAGAAATGTTGCACAACATGAGCTCYTGGGCTCTCATGAAGTGTTTCATTGATGTCAGAGTGATTAGAGGGACAATAGAGTGCTGAGTACCAGGCAGTTTGCACGTTTGGTAGGCTACTAATGACCATCAGCAGCWTCAGAGCTTGGAGAAGCCTAATTACCGTGACTAAGTGGTCAAGTGGAATTTGACTGCGGTCATGACTCGTGACCGCCGGTGTGGCGTTAACGCGGTCACCCTAACGGCCTCAGCTCCAACACCCTACCATCTCCCATCCCCTTTCTCTCTTGCCGCTCTTCCTCTCGTCTCCCCTCGTCTATTTCTCAGTGGGGGCAGAAACAGATAGTTCTAGAGCTACTAATAATTAAACCTCTTCTCTGTTTACAACATCCTTATCCTTAGCACGGCTCTCGGAGTACAACTGGCTCACGTGCCTCCGTTCCATCCCTCTTCCCTCTCCGTCCATCTCTCGGCTCTCTCCCTTCACCCTCCCCTTCATCCCTCTTCCCTTCCCCTCCATCTATCTCTCTCTCTCGTCCCTTCACCCCGCTACCTCTTCTCTCCCTTCATCCCTTCTACCTCTCTCCCTTCACCCCTCTACCTCTACCTCTCTCTTCCCTTCATCCCTCTACTTTCTCTCTCCCTCCATCTATCTCTCCCTCTCTCCCTTTCATCCCTCTACCTTTCTCTCCCTCTTCTCTCTCTCTTCTCTCTCTCTCTCTCTGCTCTCTCTCTCTCTCCTTCACCCCTCTACCTCTCTCTCCCTCTCCCTCTCTTTTTCTCCTCATCATCTCTCTCTCTCCCTTCACCCTCTACTCTCTCTCCCTCCAGTCTCTCTCGCTCTCTCTCTCTCTCCCTTCTACCCTCTCCGTCACCTCTCTCTCCCCTTCATCTCCCTCTACTTCTATCTCCCTCATCTATCCTCTTTCTCACTCTCCCTCTCCGTCCTCCCCTTCATCCCTCTACCTCTCGTCTCCCTCCATCTCTCTCTCCATCTCTCCTCCTCCCCTTCATCCCTCTACCTCCTTACTTCATCTCTCTACCTCTCACCTCCATTCATCCCTCTACCTCTCCCTCACTTAACCTCTAACTCTTCACTCCTACTACCTCTCTCCTCTCTCATCCCTTCATCGTTACCTCCTCTCTCTCACCTTCTCCTACTCTCTCTCCACCTCTCTCTCCCCCTCCCATCCCTCTAACCCTACTCTACTACATCCACTCCCTCATCTCTCTCTCTCTCCCAACTCACCTACTATCCTCCAACTCCTCTCCTCTCCTCACATCACCACATCTTACCTCTCTCTCTCTTTCTTTATGCTTTCCATACTTCTCTGTCTATCCTTTGTTAAAACAGCAAATCTGCAAAGCAGAAACAGGGAAGTGAATAGTTGATTTTGGAGCGTCTAGTAAACTGCACCTAAAGGTGGACGTGTGCTGTTGCAACCACCTTTCGTTAAGAAATCAACCAGGAAGTTTAGGTGCGGGAAACATCTGTCTGGTATAGCCACTACCAGCTGCTGGAGGAAGGAGACAGCAGGGAGGACTGGCGCGAGCAACACGACTTCCTCCACGACACGACGTAGGAAATGTTGCCACGCTGCAACCCTGATATAAGATGAACTGGATGGGAATTTAGGTACCAGGGCCATAGGGCGATACAGGGGCTACAGGGCCATAGGCTACAGGGGCATACAGCCACAGGCTACAAGGCTACGGGCCACAGGGCTTACAGGGCACAGGGCCACAGGCTACCAAGGCTACAGGGCCATAGGGGCTACAGGGCGTACAGGGCGTACAGGGCATTAGGACTACCAAGGCTACTAGGGCTACCCAGGGCCATAGGACTACAGGCTACAGGGGCCATAGGGCTTACAGGGCTACAGGGCCACAAGGGCTACAAGGCTGACAGGGCCATAGGACTACAAGGCTACAGGGCCATAGGGCTACAGGGCTACAGGGCCCACAGGGCTACAAGGCTACAGGGCCCACAGGGCTTACAAGGGCTACAGGGCAACAGGGCTACAAGGCGACAGGCCATAGGGTACAGGGATCTCTCTCTT